>NC_081537.1:0-80000 GCF_030273125.1 Centropristis striata
AAAAATAACTAAAAAAAAGATAAAATGACCAAAAAAATACAAAAATACAAAAAAGACACAGAATGACTGAAAAAACACAAAATTACTTAAAAAAAGACACAAAATTACCAAAAAAAAGACACAGAATTATTAAAAAAAGACAAAAAAAATATTTTAAAAAGACACAAAATGACCAAAAACAGTAATTAAAGGGACCTTCCACACACAACACAGTAAAGTGCCATTCATATAAAACTCACATTAAACTTTCATATCAAGGTGGGGGCCACAAAATATCGTCCCGAGGGCCACAATTGGCCCGCGGGCCGGGCAGCAAAAAAAAAAAAGGACATCACTCAGATTTCCATAATTTTTACAACAAAAAAAAAGACACAAAATTACTAAAAAATTACAGAAAAAAAAACTAAATTACTTTAAAAAAGACACAAAATGACTATGAAAAGACACAAAATGACCAAAAAAAGACACAAAATTACACACAAAAAAGACACAAAATGACAAAAAAGAAGACACAAAATGACCAAAAAAGGCACAAAATTACACACAAAAAAGACACAAAATTACAAAAAAAATAAACACAAAAATACAAAAAATGACACAAAATGACCAAAAAAGACACACAATTACTAAAAAAAAAAGACACAAAATGACAGAAAAAATCCGAAATTACTTCAAAAAGAAACAAAATGACCAAAAAAAAAAGACAGAATTACCAAAAAAGACACAAAATTATTTTAAAAAAGACACAAAATTACCAAAAACAGTAATTAAAGGGACCTTCCACACACAACACAGTAAAGTGCCATTCATATAAAACTCACATTAAACTTTCATATCAAGGTGGGGGCCACAAAATATCATCACGAGGGCCACAATTGGCCCGCGGGCCGGGCAGCAAAAAAAAAAAAGGACATCACTCAGATTTCCATAATTTTTACAACAAGAAAAAAAAACACAAAATTACTAAAAAATTACAGAAAAAAAACTAAATTACTTTAAAAAAAGACACAAAATGACTATAAAAAGACACAAAATGACCAAAAAAAAGACACAAAATTACACACAAAAAAGACACAAAATTACACACAAAAAAGACACAAAATTACAAAAAAAAATAAACACAAAAATACAAAAAAATGACACAAAATTACAAAAAAAAATAAACACAAAAATACAAAAAAATGACACAAAATTACAAAAAAAAAAGGCACAAAATTACTAAAAAATGACACAAAATGACCAAAAAAGACACAAAATGACCAAAAAAAGACACACAATTATTTTCTATATATAAACTCACATTAAACTTTCATATCAAGGTGGGGGCCACAAAATATCATCACGAGGGCCACAATTGGCCCGCGGGCCGGGCAGCAAAAAAAAAAAAGGACATCACTCAGATTTCCATAATTTTTACAACAAGAAAAAAAAACACAAAATTACTAAAAAATTACAGAAAAAAAACTAAATTACTTTAAAAAAAGACACAAAATGACTATAAAAAGACACAAAATGACCAAAAAAAGACACAAAATTACACACAAAAAAGACACAAAATTACACACAAAAAAGACACAAAATTACAAAAAAAAATAAACACAAAAATACAAAAAAATGACACAAAATTACAAAAAAAAATAAACACAAAAATACAAAAAAATGACACAAAATTACAAAAAAAAAAGGCACAAAATTACTAAAAAATGACACAAAATGACCAAAAAAGACACAAAATGACCAAAAAAAGACACACAATTATTTTCTATATATAAACTCACATTAAACTTTCATATCAGGGTGGGGGCCACAAAATATCGTCACGAGGGCCACAATTGGCCCGCGGGCCGGGCAGCAAAAAAAAAAAAGGACATCACTCAGATTTCCATCATGTGTCATTTACACCAAACAAGCACAGAACCAACATTGTGTTAGTGTTTGTGTGTAACTTTCCTCTGTGTTTGTTGTGGTTTGGCCTCGGTTCCCTCCACATGTTCCTCCACATGTTCCCCTCCACATGTTCCTCCACATGTTCCTCCACATGTTCCCCTCCACATGTTCCTCCACATGTTCCTCCACATGTTCCCCTCCACATGTTCCTCCACATGTTCCTCCACATGTTCCCCTCCACATGTTCCTCCACATGTTCCTCCACATGTTCCTCCACATGTTCCTCCACATGTTCCTCCACATGTTCCTCCACATGTTCCTCCACATGTTCCTCCACATGTTCCTCTGGAGAACCTCTTCATGTTCTCAGTGGGACACACAGAAACGCTTTAATGGCCCCAAACGCATCACGCCGGCCCCGGGGCCATGACAGGAGGAGGCGCCATGACAGGAGGAGGCGCCATGACAGGAGGAGGCGCCATGAGAGGAGGAGGCGCCATGACAGGAGGAGCCGCCATGACAGGAGGAGGCGCCATGACAGGAGGAGGCGCCATGACAGGAGGAGGCGTCATGACAGGAGGAGGTGCCATGACAGGAGGAGCCGCCATGACAGGAGGAGGCGCCATGACAGGAGGAGGCGCCATGACAGGAGGAGGCGTCATGACAGGAGGAGGTGCCATGACAGGAGGAGGCGCCATGAGAGGAGGAGGCGCCATGACAGGAGGAGGCGTCATGACAGGAGGAGGCGCCATGACAGCAGGAGGCGCCGTGACAGGAGGAGGCGCCATGACAGGAGGAGGTGCCATGACAGGAGGAGGCGCCATGAGAGGAGGAGGCGCCATGACAGGAGGAGGCGTCATGACAGGAGGAGGTGCCATGACAGGAGGAGGCGCCATGAGAGGAGGAGGCGCCATGACAGGAGGAGGCGTCATGACAGGAGGAGGCGCCATGACAGGAGGAGGCGTCATGACAGGAGGAGGTGCCATGACAGGAGGAGCCGCCATGACAGGAGGAGGCGCCATGACAGGAGGAGGCGCCATGACAGGAGGAGGCGTCATGACAGGAGGAGGCGTCATGACAGGAGGAGGCGCCATGACAGCAGGAGGCGCCGTGACAGGAGGAGGCGCCATGACAGGAGGAGGTGCCATGACAGGAGGAGGCGCCATGAGAGGAGGAGGCGCCATGACAGGAGGAGGCGTCATGACAGGAGGAGGTGCCATGACAGGAGGAGGCGCCATGAGAGGAGGAGGCGCCATGACAGGAGGAGGCGTCATGACAGGAGGAGGCGCCATGACAGGAGGAGGCGTCATGACAGGAGGAGGCGCCATGACAGGAGGAGGCGTCATGACAGGAGGAGGCGCCATGACAGGAGGAGGCGCCACGACAGGAGGAGGCGCCACGACAGGAGGAGGCGCCATGACAGGAGGAGGCGCCATGCCAGCAGGAGGCGCCATGACAGGAGGAGGCGCCACGACAGGAGGAGGCGCCACGACAGGAGGAGGCGCCACGAGAGGAGGAGGCGCCATGAGAGGAGGAGGCGCCATGACAGGAGGAGGCGCCATGCCAGCAGGAGGCGCCATGACAGGAGGAGGCGCCACGACAGGAGGAGGCGCCATGACAGGAGGAGGCGCCATGACAGGAGGAGGCGTCATGACAGGAGGAGGTGCCATGACAGGAGGAGGCGCCATGAGAGGAGGAGGCGCCATGACAGGAGGAGGCGTCATGACAGGAGGAGGTGCCATGACAGGAGGAGGCGCCATGAGAGGAGGAGGCGCCATGACAGGAGGAGGCGTCATGACAGGAGGAGGCGCCATGACAGGAGGAGGCGTCATGACAGGAGGAGGCGCCATGACAGGAGGAGGCGTCATGACAGGAGGAGGCGCCATGACAGGAGGAGGCGCCACGACAGGAGGAGGCGCCACGACAGGAGGAGGCGCCATGACAGGAGGAGGCGCCATGCCAGCAGGAGGCGCCATGACAGGAGGAGGCGCCACGACAGGAGGAGGCGCCACGAGAGGAGGAGGCGCCATGAGAGGAGGAGGCGCCATGAGAGGAGGAGGCGCCATGACAGGAGGAGGCGCCATGACAGGAGGAGGCGCCATGCCAGCAGGAGGCGCCATGACAGGAGGAGGCGCCACGACAGGAGGAGGCGCCACGACAGGAGGAGGCGCCATGAGAGGAGGAGGCGCCATGAGAGGAGGAGGCGCCATGAGAGGAGGAGGCGCCATGACAGGAGGAGGCGCCACGACAGGAGGAGGCGCCACGACAGGAGGAGGCGCCATTAGAGGAGGAGGCGCCATGAGAGGAGGAGGCGCCATGAGAGGAGGAGATGCCATGACAGGAGGAGGCGCCATGACATGAGGAGGCGCCATGACAGGAGGAGGCGCCATGACAGGAGGAGGCGCCATGACAGGAGGAGGCGCCATGAGAGGAGGAGATGCCATGACAGGAGGAGGCGCCATGACATGAGGAGGCGCCATGACAGGAGGAGGCGCCATGACAGGAGGAGATGCCATGCCAGGAGGAGGCGCCATGACAGGAGGAGGCGCCATGACAGGAGGAGGCGCCATGAGAGGAGGAGATGCCATGCCAGGAGGAGGCGCCATGACAGGAGGAGGCGCCATGACATGAGGAGGCGCCATGACAGGAGGAGGCGCCATGACATGAGGAGGCGCCATGACAGGAGGAGGCGCCCTGACAGGAGGAGGCGCCATGAGAGGAGGAGGCGCCATGACAGGAGGAGGCGCCATGAGAGGAGGAGGCGCCATGACAGGAGGAGGCGCCATGACAGGAGGAGGCGCCATGAGAGGAGGAGGCGCCATGACAGGAGGAGGCGCCATGACAGGAGGAGGCGCCATGACAGCAGGAGGCGCCATGACAGGAGGAGGCGCCATGACAGCAGGAGGCGCCATGACAGGAGGAGGCGCCATGACATGAGGAGGCGCCATGACAGGAGGAGGCGCCATGAGAGGAGGAGATGCCATGACAGGAGGAGGCGCCATGACATGAGGAGGCGCCATGACAGGAGGAGGCGCCATGAGAGGAGGAGATGCCATGCCAGGAGGAGGCGCCATGACAGGAGGAGGCGCCATGACATGAGGAGGCGCCATGACAGGAGGAGGCGCCCTGACAGGAGGAGGCGCCATGAGAGGAGGAGGCGTCATGACAGGAGGAGGTGCCATGACAGGAGGAGCCGCCATGACAGGAGGAGGCGCCACGACAGGAGGAGGCGCCACGACAGGAGGAGGCGCCACGAGAGGAGGAGGCGCCATGAGAGGAGGAGGCGCCATGACAGGAGGAGGCGCCATGACAGGAGGAGGCGCCATGCCAGCAGGAGGCGCCATGACAGGAGGAGGCGCCACGACAGGAGGAGGCGCCATGACAGGAGGAGGCGCCATGACAGGAGGAGGCGTCATGACAGGAGGAGGTGCCATGACAGGAGGAGGCGCCATGAGAGGAGGAGGCGCCATGACAGGAGGAGGCGTCATGACAGGAGGAGGTGCCATGACAGGAGGAGGCGCCATGAGAGGAGGAGGCGCCATGACAGGAGGAGGCGTCATGACAGGAGGAGGCGCCATGACAGGAGGAGGCGTCATGACAGGAGGAGGCGCCATGACAGGAGGAGGCGTCATGACAGGAGGAGGTGCCATGACAGGAGGAGGCGCCACGACAGGAGGAGGCGCCATGACAGGAGGAGGCGCCATGCCAGCAGGAGGCGCCATGACAGGAGGAGGCGCCACGACAGGAGGAGGCGCCACGACAGGAGGAGGCGCCACGAGAGGAGGAGGCGCCATGAGAGGAGGAGGCGCCATGAGAGGAGGAGGCGCCATGACAGGAGGAGGCGCCATGACAGGAGGAGGCGCCATGCCAGCAGGAGGCGCCATGACAGGAGGAGGCGCCACGACAGGAGGAGGCGCCACGACAGGAGGAGGCGCCATGAGAGGAGGAGGCGCCATGAGAGGAGGAGGCGCCATGAGAGGAGGAGGCGCCATGACAGGAGGAGGCGCCACGACAGGAGGAGGCGCCACGACAGGAGGAGGCGCCATTAGAGGAGGAGGCGCCATGAGAGGAGGAGGCGCCATGAGAGGAGGAGATGCCATGACAGGAGGAGGCGCCATGACATGAGGAGGCGCCATGACAGGAGGAGGCGCCATGACAGGAGGAGGCGCCATGACAGGAGGAGGCGCCATGAGAGGAGGAGATGCCATGACAGGAGGAGGCGCCATGACATGAGGAGGCGCCATGACAGGAGGAGGCGCCATGAGAGGAGGAGATGCCATGCCAGGAGGAGGCGCCATGACAGGAGGAGGCGCCATGACAGGAGGAGGCGCCATGAGAGGAGGAGATGCCATGCCAGGAGGAGGCGCCATGACAGGAGGAGGCGCCATGACATGAGGAGGCGCCATGACAGGAGGAGGCGCCATGACATGAGGAGGCGCCATGACAGGAGGAGGCGCCCTGACAGGAGGAGGCGCCATGAGAGGAGGAGGCGCCATGACAGGAGGAGGCGCCATGAGAGGAGGAGGCGCCATGACAGGAGGAGGCGCCATGACAGGAGGAGGCGCCATGAGAGGAGGAGGCGCCATGACAGGAGGAGGCGCCATGACAGGAGGAGGCGCCATGACAGCAGGAGGCGCCATGACAGGAGGAGGCGCCATGACAGCAGGAGGCGCCATGACAGGAGGAGGCGCCATGACATGAGGAGGCGCCATGACAGGAGGAGGCGCCATGAGAGGAGGAGATGCCATGACAGGAGGAGGCGCCATGACATGAGGAGGCGCCATGACAGGAGGAGGCGCCATGAGAGGAGGAGATGCCATGCCAGGAGGAGGCGCCATGACAGGAGGAGGCGCCATGACATGAGGAGGCGCCATGACAGGAGGAGGCGCCCTGACAGGAGGAGGCGCCATGAGAGGAGGAGGCGCCATGACAGGAGGAGGCGCCATGAGAGGAGGAGGCGCCATGACAGGAGGAGGCGCCATGACAGGAGGAGGCGCCATGAGAGGAGGAGGCGCCATGACAGGAGGAGGCGCCATGAGAGGAGGAGGCGCCATGACAGGAGGAGGCGCCATGACAGCAGGAGGCGCCATGACAGGAGGAGGCGCCATGACAGGAGGAGGCGCCATGAGAGGAGGAGGCGCCATGAGAGGAGGAGGCGCCATGACAGGAGGAGACGCCATGACAGGAGGAGACGCCATGACAGGAGGAGGCGCCATGAGAGGAGGAGGCGCCATGAGAGGAGGAGGCCCCATGACAGGAGGAGGCGTCATGACAGGAGGAGGCGCCATGACAGGAGGAGGCGCCATGACAGGAGGAGGCGCCATGAGAGGAGGAGGCCCCATGACAGGAGGAGGCGTCATGACAGGAGGAGGCCCCATGACAGGAGGAGGCCCCATGACAGGAGGAGGCGCCATGACAGGAGGAGGCGTCATGACAGGAGGAGGCGCCATGACAGGAGGAGGCGTCATGACAGGAGGAGGCGCCATGACACTCCCACATGTATTCTGATGCATTTCATTGGCCAAGAGACTGAAAATAGGTGGAAGAAAAACTACAAATACTACAAAACCACGTATCCTCTTTACCGGCTTTAATGGTAGAAATGCAAAGAAAAGAGCTACAACTAATAAAAACTAAACTAAAGCATTTAAAAAAAATAAATACTAAACTAAAACTAGCGAACTCGCTCTAAAAACTCATTAAAACTAACTGGATTTGAAAACAAAAATTCACACCAATATTAAAACTAAAACTGATGAAAAATCCAAAACTATTATAACCTTAGCAGGGATTTCAAACAAAAAGACTAAAAAAAATAGACAAAAAGACACAAAATGACTAAAAAAAGACACAAAAGACACAAAATGACCAAAAAAAGAAGCAAAAAGACTAAAAAAATAGACAAAAAGACACAAAATGACCAAAAAAAGAAACAAAAAGACAAAAAAAAAGAAACAAAAAGACCAAAAAGACACAAAATGACTCAAAAAAGACACAAAATGACCAAAAAAAGAAACAAAAAGACACAAAATGACCAAAAAAAGAAACAAAAAGACACAAAATGACCAAAAAAAGAAACAAAACTCTAAAAACACTAAAACAATGAGGGTCCTCACAAAGATAGAAGTACAAGAATGTGTGTGTGTGTGTGTGTGTGTGTGTGTGTGTGTGTGTGTGAGCAGGAGCTGCATCATGTTTGTTATTGTAGCACGTTGTGTGTTTTCTCTCTGGATGCTTCATAATGAAATCCATCCATCCCCATTAGGAGGTGTCGCACTCTGTTGTGGTGAGGGAGAATGAGGGTGTGTGTGTGTGTGTGTGTGTGTGTGTGTGTGTGTGTGTGTGTGGGCGGGTGTTACTCTTTTGAACTGGGCTACTAATGTTTATACAAAATGGACTGAAATCAGGACACAGAAACATGATTACACTGTAAAAACATGAAGCTCACCAAGTATTTTCTCCTTCTATCTATCAATAGTATCTTAATTATCTTGTTCTGAGTATAATTGACCTACTGACCATAGCTTTATGTGATTATTTTAACAACATGTGTCTTTTTGTAACTAAAATGAGTGAATAATCTCTTCACAGGGATTTATGTCTTGACTAAAGCACTAAAAAAGACACAAAATGACTAAAAAAAATAGACAAAAAGACCAAAGAAAGAAACAAAAAGACTAAAAAGAATAGACAAAAAGACCAAAAAGACACAAAATGACTAAAAAAAGACACAAAAAGACACAAAATGACCCAAAAAAGACACAAAATGACAAAAAAAAGACACAAAATGACTAAAAAAAGAAACAAAAAGACTAAAAAAAATAGACAAAAAGACCAAAAAGACACAAATTGACTAAAAAAAGACACAAAAAGACTAAAAAAATAGACAAAAAGACCAAAAAGACACAAAATGACTAAAAAAGACACAAAAAGACACAAAATGACCCAAAAAAGACACAAAATGACTAAAAAAAGACACAAAATGACCAAAGAAAGAAACAAAAAGACTAAAAAAATAGACAAAAAGACCAAAAAGACACAAAATGACTAAAAAAAGACACAAAAAGACACAAAATGACCAAAAAATGAAACGAAAAGACTAAAAAATAGACAAAAAGACCAAAATGACACAAAATGACAAAAAAAAGACACAAAAAGACACAAAATGACTAAAAAAAGAAACAAAAAGACTAAAAAAATAGACAAAAAGACACAAAATGACCAAAAAAATAAACAAAAAGACTAAAAAAATAGACAAAAAGACCAAAAAGACACAAAATGACTAAAAAAAGACACAAAAAGACGCAAAATGACCAAAAAAAGAAACAAAAAGACTAAAAAAATAGACAAAAAGACACAAAATGACCAAAAAAAGACACAAAAAGACACAAAATGACTAAAAAAAGAAACAAAAAGACTAAAAAAATAGACAAAAAGACACAAAATGACCAAAAAAAGAAACAAAAAGACTAAAAAAATAGACAAAAAGACACAAAATGACTAAAAAAAGACACAAAAAGACACAAAATGACCAAAAAAATAAACAAAATGACTAAAAAAAAAGACACAAAAACACAAAATGACCAAAAAAAGAAACAAAAAGAGTAAAAAAAAAGACACAAAAACACAAAATGACCAAAAAAAGAAACAAAAAGACTAAAAAAACAGACAAAAAGACACAAAATTACCAAAAAAAAATAGACAAAAAGACTTGTTTTTAGGATTGACATTGTGAGCTTTTTCATGCTTTTCAATCTATTCAACTGTTGAATATGGTGAGTTTTTACCTCAAATATTGGCTCCAGTTGAGAGTTTTAGTTGCATGAAGTTTAAATGATATTTCAAAAGTATTTTCTACCACCAGTATCTACCCACAGATACTGAAATGAGAGAAAAACGTGCTAGTTTCAAGTATTTCTGCTTATTTTAATGTTACTACAGTCGGGATTTTCAAGCCACAATTGCTCAAAATAAGAATATTTGGATTTATTTTAAGACATCATTGGTTTTTCCAGTTTCTAAATATTTTTACTTATTTAAAGAATTCTTACAAAGAAACATTTGGCAGATAATTTGACTTGTTTCCAGCATGTATTTGCTTATTTCTAGTTATTTATTTCTCATTTTTTGTCAGTTGGTTTTTGCAGTGTGGACAAAATGGATTGAAATCAGGCAAACGCCTTGTTGTTGTGCACAGAAACAAGCTTAGATACACACACACACACACACACACACACACACACACACACACACACACACACACACACACACACCAAGGCCCAGATCAATCACCAACACATGCTGCAGGAGTGTTGTTGTTGTGAGGAAGAGGAAGAGGAAGAGGGGTTAATTACTTGCATTCTTCAATGGGAAACATCTTTCCACCTCCCCCTCCTGGACTCTAGAGCTTCTTTTCTCTCTAAAAACTCTAAAACCAACCAGCTCCAGCTGAGATTACTCCAGAAACATGACAGACATTAGACAGAGCTTCTATAAAACTAATGATGTTAGGGGGATTTCCTTCTAACCAATCAATACTGACAGAACCTTCTAATTAATGGACGTTTGTCATGAGATGTTTCTTTTTGAAGTGAAGTTTTATAGAATAATCCTCAGATTCACCACATTGTTGATGTTACTTTCATTATTTTTATTGGGATTTTGTTGCAACCCAAAGAGCCAAATTGTTCCACTTTTATTACTATTGTTTTTCCTTTTTAGAGTGAAAGATAATGGATGAGGAGGAGATGAAGGGGTTAAAGTCCCAGGGAGGCTCAATGGGGAGCAGCTGCAGGCTTTATAATGCTACATAGTGCTTCTCTAACATTATGACACAGTTGTTTAGATTTCATGATCATTTCTGTTTCTTTGGGTCAGGGTGCCAAAACGACGGAAAAGATGGTTTGTGTGGAAATAATTATGTTTGTACATGATGTTGCTTTACTACTCTACGTAACTTAACTTATGTATGTTAGTTAAAATAAGTCAACGCTGAATTTTTGGTTTTACATGAGACAGAAACAAATTTCCTGGAAGTCGTGCATTTGTTACAGTTGGTTATGAAGGTTTATATATGGGATAAAAACAGTGCTTTCCTGTTTGAAAGTCTTGTGTTTATGTGAAGCTGGGTCAAAAATTATGTTTATTTGTATCCATCCACCGACCTGCCTACACGCACTTTACTGCTCTTTATACTACGTCTATACTATACTTTCACCTTTTCTCCCATTATGGTTACAATATCATTAAGAATTACAATATCATGTAAAATTAAAGCAAGCAGGATGAAGGGGATCGGCCACGCCAGGTTCACCGATTGTCGAAGAGACGAGGAAATAAAGGACTCTCTGCTGAGTTCACTGACACCTCATACAAGTCTCTAGGACTAGGGATGGGTACCTTTCACATTCGAACCGATACGGTACCGATACCCGGTACCTGGGAATCGGTACCGGTACTCAACGGTACCAATTTTTGGTACTTTTGCGTTTGTTTATGTGGTAATAAATGTTAATTTGTTTCATAATAAAATCTAATTTTTTCAATTCAACATATTTATTTCTCAAAATATAAACTTTAAAAAATATATCAAAACAATATAAAATCCAGGATGAGCAGTGCTTTATTGTTGAGTGAACGTGCATTTTGTAACATGAAGGTTGCAGAGGAGCTCTCAGGTGGCAAGTGCACGGAGGAGAAAAAAAAAAAAAGGTTGCAAGTGCACGTGTGATTTGTTGTGATGACGTCGTAGCTGTGGGCGCAGCACCGGTCAGACAGTATTGTGGGCGTGGCATGGTTGGAATAAACAAAGTTGAGTCGGGCTGCTCTGTGCACATATCGAGGATGACGCAGGAGTCTGAGGGATTTAATTTCAGCGAGGCAGTTTGGAGTAAAGTGGCAGGTAGTATTCCTGAGTTGAAGAGCGGAGTATTAGCGGAGGACCAGAGATGCAGCAGCTAGCTGCTAGCTGTTAATGACTGGTCTACAGAAGAATGGAGAGAGCAAACGGAGTAAGGAAGGTCCAATCTGGAGGCAGACGAAGGCCAAGCCCGGGTAGAGACATTGGAGAGATAGCAGCTGGCGGCTAGCAGGCCTAGAGCCGGCTGTTCGTCTCTGCGCCGCGGTGGAAGAGGGCAGCAGCTAGTGGCCGCGGTGAGCAGACAGGACCAGACCAGGAGGTAAATAAAAAAATAAAAAATAGTGCGATCGTCGGCACGCTTGTTAATCAAAGACGTTAAATGAAAACAGGTTGAAATCAATGATCAGTTTAAAGTTAACGCCGTTAAGGTACCGAAACATGGTACCGTTTGATTTTACATGAATCGGTACTCGGTAGAACCGACGGACTTCGGTCGGTACCTATAAAAGTACCGAATTCTGTATCCATCCCTATCTAGGACAAACGGTTCAATAGATAGGGAAAGGGGCATGGCAAATGGGGCAGAACTTTATGAATTATTGTTATCTAGAACTGTTCAGTGATGGGCCATCATCATGCATGACAAGTTTGAGGCCGATTGGACAATGTATGGTCAAGTTATCCAGTCTCATGTTTTATGGGAAAACGCCATATTTTGCCGCCATGCCACTGAAACACAAAATTACAAAAAAAAAGACAAAAAATGACAGAAAAAAACCTAAATTACTTAAAAAAGACACAAAATGACCAAAAAAAGACACAAAATTACACAAAAAAAGACACAAAATTACATAAAAAAAGAAACAAAATGACCAAAAAAAGACACAAAATTACAAAAAAAAGACACAAAATTACTAAAAATTACAGAAAAATAAATAAATTACTTAAAAAAGACACAAAATGACAAAAAAAGACACAAAATTTAAAAAAAGGACACAAAATGACAAAAAAATGACCAAAAAAAAACTAAATTACTTAAAAAAGACGCAAAATGACAAAAAAAAGACACAAAATTACTAAAAAATGAGAGAAAAAAACCTAAATTACTTCAAAAAGAAACAAAATGACCAAAAAAGACACACAATTATTTTAAAAAGACACAAAATTACCAAAAAGACACAAAATTACCAAAAAAAGTAATTAAAGGGACCTTCCACACACAACAGGGTAAAGTGCCATTCATATAAAACTCACATTAAACTTTCATATCAAGGTGGGGGCCACAAAATATCGTCACGAGGGCCACAATTGGCCCGCGGGCCGCCAGTTTGAGACCCCTGTACTGAGGTGTCAGGAGGAAGACTGCAGATTTATTCTAGTGTTGGAGAACAGCAGGAGAGTCTGAAGATGAAAAGTCATCATCATCATCATCATCATCATCATCATCAAACTTTATTACAGACTCCAACGTCCAAATAGACATCAAACCACTTACAGAACATAAAACAAACGTACAGAACATAAAACAAACACACAGAACATAAAACAAACATACAGAACATAAAACAAACATACAGAACATAAAACAAACATACAGAACATAAAACAAACATACAGAACATAAAACAAACATACAGAACAAAAAACAAACATACAGAACATAAAACAAACAAACAGAACATAAAACAAACATATAGAACATAAAACAAACATACAGAACATAAAACAAACATATAGAACATAAAACAAACATACAGAACATAAAACAAACATACAGAACATAAAACAAACATACCGTGTAAAAGACGTTATATCACCAAATATTAAACAAGCTTAATATGCAAATACAACAAAAAAGCACCTAATAAATAATAGCAGTAAAAAGTAGCATATAAAGGCAGTGCTTCTACCATAGATACCTATGGGCTCAACCATAGATATCTATGGTAGAACCAACAGTGAGGAGGAAGTGTTGGTGGAGCTCTGCTGCCACCATGTGACGTCCATGTGGAAGTTCATCTAATTTACTAGGATGATATGAAGAAGCAACACACACTGAGAAGAGAAAACGTTCCTACTTTAACCCTCTGGAGTCCATCTATTTACTGAAAATATACTGAACACGTTTTATTTACAGTAATAACTGTATTTATATAACAGACAAGCTGAGGAAGCCAGTTAAAGTGACATTTATGTTTCATGCACTAGACTTGATCATTATTGATACATTATTTAGAGGCTTCATGAAATCTTAAAGCAAAAGAGAACAAATAGCCAGTTGGTGGGAAGGTGATGGTGGGACATGAAGCATGTTTTTATTTAATTGCTTAGGGTTCTCCATTATGACTTTAATATTTAGCCACCTGCAGAATGCTGAATGCAGATGATGGACCTGCAACCTCAGCAATATGCAAAGTTCCTGGGAAAAGTTGGTACAGGCTAAAGAGACCCGACTAAGTACTGAGTGCTGTAATAATAATAATGATAATAATAATAATAATATTGTTATTATTAGTGCTGTACATGCTCAGACTTCATGTTCATACTTTTCAGTTGGCCAACATTTCTCAAAATCCTTTTTTTGTATTTCTCTTAAGTAATATTCTACTTTTCTGAGATACTGAATTTGGGATTTTCATTAGTTGTCAGTTATAATCAAAACATTAAAGGAAATAAACACGTGGAATGTATCAGTCTGTGTGGAATAAATGTAAACATTATACAAGTTTCACTTTTTGAATGGAATTACTGAAATAAATCAACTTTTTCATGATATTCTAATTATATGACCAGCACCTGTAGCTATAGACTACTAGCCTATTCCTTCCTATTTGATAGATAGATATTCAACTGTCTATAAGCTTATAAAAACAACAACCACTCGTCCACTCATCAACAATAAAGACTATTGAAATACACATGAAGTAATAAAACAGAATGTATTTAATAGTTCTTGATTGTTGCTTTGTCATGAAAAATGTCTCAATGTTTTGAGTCCTTTCCATCCTGATCTCTCTCTCCCTATCACTGTCTGCCCCTGAAGAAATCATGCATGACATTTGGTCTGAAATAATATTGTTGGGTCAGAAAAGCACTTTCCTTAAAGTGAAACACACAGGATAGGTATCACACACAATGACATCATCCTCTAATGATTTGTTACAGCAACCCCTCCCTCTTCTCCTGCTCTCAAACAGCCAGCTCCACTCTGTCCTGCTGTTTCCTGGTTCCCTCCCCTTCACATCTACTAGTTAGAAAATGGGTGTTACCAACATGGTGCTGACTCACTGCACACACACACACACACACACACACACACACACACCTTGTTCAGATCAGAGTTCAAACCGATTTCACTCATGAGGAAGTGAAACTCAGACAGTCGTTGTGACTGAGAGGTGAAATGGCGCAGAAAGGAGTTCAGCTGGACCGGGAAACTTTCTCTTGTTCCATCTGTCTGGATCTACTGAAGGATCCAGTGAGTCTTTCCTGTGGACACAACTACTGCATGAAGTGTATTAACAGCCACTGGGATGCAGAGGATCAGAAACTGGTCTACAGCTGCCCTCAGTGCAGGAAGGCCTTCAGAACGAGGCCAAAGCTGGAGAAAAACACAATGTTAGCAGATTTAGTGGAGCAGCTGAAGAAGACTGGACTCCAAGCTGCTCCTGCTGACCACTGCTATGCTGGACCTGGAGATGTGGCCTGTGATGTCTGCACTGGGAGAAAACTGAAAGCCTTCAAGTCCTGTCTGCAGTGTCTGGCCTCGTACTGTGAGCAACACCTCCAGCCTCATTATGAATCACCTCCATTAAAGAAACACAAGCTGGTGGAGCCCTCCGAGAAGCTGCAGGAGAACATCTGCTCTCAGCACGATGAGGTGATGAAGATGTTCTGCCGGACCGATCGGCAGTCTATCTGTTATCTCTGCTCTGTGGACCAACATAAAGGCCACGACACGGTCTCAGCTGCAGCAGAAAGGAGCGAGAGGCAGAAAGAGCTGGAGGTGAGTCGACTCAACATCCAGCAGAGAATCCAGGACAGAGAGAAAGATGTGAAGCTGCTTCAACAGGAGCTGGAGGCCATCAATCTCTCTGCTGATAAAGCAGTGGAGGACAGTGAGAAGATGTTCACTGAGCTGATCCGTCTCATGCAGAAAAGAATCTCTGAGGTGAAGCGGCAGGTCAGATCCCAGCAGGAAACTGAAGTGAGTGGAGTCAAAGAGGTGGAGGAGAAGCTGCAGCAGGAGATCAGAGAGCTGAAGAGGAAAGACGCTGAACTGAAGAAGCTCTCAAACACAGAGGACCACAACCAGTTTCTCCACAGCTACCCCTCACTGTCAGCACTCAGCCCGTCTACATCCAGCATCCAGATCCGTCCTCGCCGCCGCTTTGACCACGTGACAGCGGCCGTGTCACGAGTCAGAGACATACTGCAGGACGTCCTGAGAGACAAATGGACAGACGTCTCACTGACTGAAGTGGATGTTTTACTGTCAGATTCACCAGCAGAGCCCACGACCAGAGCTGAGTTCTTAAAATATTCATGTGAGATCACACTGGATCCAAACACAGCAGGCACATGGCTGTTATTATCTGAGGGGAACAGAAAAGCAACATGCATGAGTAATGATCAGTCCTATCCAAGTCACCCAGACAGATTCACTAGATATATTCAGGTCCTGAGTAGAGAGAGTCTGACTGGACGATGTTACTGGGAGGTGGAGTGGAGAGGGGTTAGAGTTGATGTAGCAGCTTCATACAAGAACATCAGCAGAGGGGAGTCGGATGACTCTTTATTTGGACAGAATGACAAGTCTTGGTCATTAATATGTCACAAAAACAAATATACATTTCGCTACAACAATATCCAAACTCCCGTCTCAGGTCCTCAGTCCTCCAGAGTGGGAGTGTACCTGGATCACAGAGCAGGTATTCTGTCCTTCTACAGCGTCTCTGAAACCATGACCCTCCTCCACAGAGTCCAGACAACGTTCACTCAGCCGCTCTATGCTGGACTTTGGCTTCATTACGGAGACACTGCTGAGTTCTGTAAACTCAAATAACCAAAGGGACAGCAGGTAAAAATGTGTTTTAACTCTGAAAGCTCCCATTTTGTTCACCTTTGTGGTGTTTTATTTGAAGTTTTTATATCTATAAGAGGATAAATTTGTAGTTTTATGTGCTAAAACCACCTGAGTTCAGTTGTTCATCTGCTCTCTCAGCCTCCTTCTGCAGCTCCAGCAGCTCAGATCATGTTGGGCCTGTCTCATTAATATTCATGACCCTTTCTTCTGATTGGCTGACAGTCTTGAGTGACACCCGGCCAGGCTAACCACAGTTAACGGTTTGCAGGTTAAACTCACCGGTGAATGTAAAAAGACGATGGCCACCGCTGAGGAAGATGTTGTCAGACTTTACATGTTAGAGCCTGATGATGCTTCCCTCTGACTCAAACATGAAATATATTACTGGTTCACTTACAGGTTGCAGATTTAGAGTCGGACACGATAATGTGTATACTGCCGTATCCTATAGGAGCAGCTTCTTTGAGTGACAGATTCTTAGGAAGCAGTCAGAAAATATATTTTCACAGTATTTTTATTGCAACTGCACCTGCTTTATAATCACAAGACTTGTAACTGGTGTTTTTCTACAATAAGGGACCTTTAAACTGATTTCTTTCCATGTTTGTTGCTGAGAGCTCATCGTTGTGGCATTTCTTCTCTGCAGAGATCAGCTGTCAATCAAACATTATGGGCGGGGCTTTGACATCTGCTCATTAGTTGTTCTGTAGATGTTTGACTTTCCTTCCTGTGTCTGTTGAGCCACGGAGGCTTTCACTGCTCACGATGACTGTTGTTCACCTCAACTCATATTTCTCTGCAGGAAAATGTACATTTCTCTCCAAATGTTTGTTGAATATTTGTATGTTGTTGTTTTTCTTTTATGCATGGGTCTGAAGAGAGAAAGCTCCAGATATTCAAAGAAAATGTGTAAAAAAAAAAAAAAAAGTCGTATTATATCTACATTTATTTGTTTGTTAGACCAAATGTTGCTGTTATAATCAAAGCACAAATGAGGCTCTATGATGTATTATAAAACTATAATTACCATGTTCATAATCAATAAGGAAATAGTCATTATTATCTTGTATATCTCTGAAATTCTGATCAAACTAATTGATTGTGTGGATGAAGTGAATCTGTACAAGAAATCACTGAACAAAAATCATTTAACAAACTTCACTGATGGGATGTGTGAAAAAACTGTTTATATAATGAATAAACAAACATAAACAAAGTATTTTCTTCTGGTCTTAATTCCAGGGTTTGATATAAAGCTGATGGATAAATGATGAGACTAATATCAGATATAACTGAGGCTGAGAGATTTAAAGTGGCAAATCTATGTGAAAAAAGCTGCAGATTTACGAGAAAAAAGTGGGAAAAAAAGCAACTTTTTTCTCCCAGATTCACCACTTTAAATCTCATAAATCTACACATTTTTTCTGTCTTTTTAAAAATGTTTTACATCTATTTGAGGTCATTTTGTGTCTTTTTTAATCATATATATATATATATGCAAAATATCAACTTTTAAGGTGAAATTAAGCATTATTTGTGTCATTTTTTAAGGCCAACGTAAATATTCAAACAATATCACTTTTAAATGTTCCAGTTGGTATTTTGCATATATATATATATATATATATATATATATATATATATATATATATATATATGCATAAAAAAGCCACTGAGCCTCCACTATATTCTTGCTCTGACCCTAGACTATAGATTAGAAACTTAATTTCCTCATCTTTGATTGCCTACTTACAATAAAACTAAGGGGAAATGGTCCAATGACTGAGCAAGATGGGCAATTTGGCCATTTGATACAAATTAGAAGGTCAAAAACTTAAAATTTCGCTTGGAACCATTTTTTTTGGACTCAGCAGCCTTGAGATCTGTAAGGTAGGCCGGTTCCTGACTTGTACCCATAAATGCTCCTCACTTCTTATAGGAGGCCTTTATTCTGAAATCCGTCTAGACGATTGTGGAGCTTTTGAGGTTTCTTCCTGATTGAATAGGAAAAAGATTGAAAGCTTCAAAAACAGACAGAGATCCTAGCATGACATCTAGTGGTCAGCTGTTATTATAGCAGCCACAAACTGACAAATCATTCACACAACTTATTGATTCCAGTTCAACACAAAAGCAATAAAATCAGTGTTGAATTGGATGGATCAGTCATAAAGTCTCTCAATGATCAACTGTAGAAAGCTTGGATCAGATCCTGGAACAAACTTTAAACAACCTGAGGAACAAATGTCTCGTATATGTCCTGCTGTTGTTAAAGCCAGAGGAGGTGACTTTATACAGGCTGTCAAACTGCCGGCCCGCGGGACAATTGTGGCCCTCGTGATGATATTTTGTGGCCCCCACCTTGATATGAAAGTTTAATGTGAGTTTTATATGAATGGCACTTTACTGTGTTGTGTGTGGAAGGTCCCTTTAATTACTGTTTTTGGTCATTTTGTGTCTTTTTTTAATAATTTTGTATCTTTTTTTAATAATTTTGCCTTTTTTTAATAATTGTGTGGGTTTTTTTTGTAATTTTGTGTCTTTTTTAATTAATTTTGTGCATTTTTTGATCATTTTTACATCTATTTTAGGTCATTTTGTGTCTTTTTAGTCATATTTTACATCTATTTTTGGTCATTTTGTGTATCTTTTGCTCATTTTTTGCTCATTTTGTGTCTGTTTTTATCATGTTTACATCTATTTTAGGTAATTTTGTCTTTTTTGGCATTTTTACATCTATTTTTGCTCATTTTGTCGATATTTTGACGATATTTTGTGGCCCCCACCTTGATATGAAAGTTTAATGTGAGTTTTATATGAATGGCACTTTACCGTGTTGTGTGTGGAAGGTCCCTTTAATTACTGTTTTTGGTAATTTTGTGTCTTTTTTGGTAATTTTGTGTCTTTTTGGTAATTTTGTGTCTTTTCTAATGATTTTGTGTCTTTTTTAAATAATTTTGTCTTTTTTTGAAATTTTGTGTCTTTTTTGGTTATTTTGTGTCTTTTTTAAATATTTTTGTGTCTTTTTTTAATAATTGTGTGTTTTTTTATAATGTGTCTTTTTTAAATAATTTTGTCATTTAGTTTCTTTAACTAATTTTTTTTTCTGTCATTTTGTGTCTTTTTTGGTCATTTTGTGTCTTTTTAAAAATAATTGTGTCTTTTTTTGGTAATTCTGTGTATTTTTTGGTCATTTTGTGTCTTTTTTAAAGTAAATTAGTGTTTTTTCAGTCATTTTGTGTCTTTTTGTTGTATTTGTGGGTCATTTTGTGTCTTTTTAGTCATTTTAACATCTATTTGAAGTCATTTTGTGTCTTTTTTAGTCATTTTTACATCAATTTTCACTCATTTTGTGTCATTTTTACATCAATTTTCGCTCATTTTGCGTCTTTTTTAATCTTTTTACATCAATTTTTGCTCATTTTTGACTTTTTTAATTATTATTACGTCTATTTTAGGTCATTTTGTATTTTTTTGTCATTTTTACATCTACTTTTTCTGATTTTGTGTATTTTTTTTAATCATTTTAACATCTATTTCTGCTCATTTTTGTATTTTTTAATTATTTTTATTATTACTATTATTATTAATCATTTTGTGTCTTCTTTAATCATTTTTATCTCCACAGTCATGGAAACATACTTGATAATAACCAAAATCAATAAAACCATGTTAAATGTCTAGATATCAGCTCTTAAATTAAACTCTCATCAGCTATTTCTGCTGTTATCATTATATTTGTCCAAACAAATGAACCTTTAGTCGTCACTATGGATAAAGTTGATCAGCTGAGACGCTAACAGGCTAAATGCTAAAGGCTAACTGGACACTGGGAGGAAGGAAAGCTGTGGAGGCATTTTAATGTTGAGATATTTACTGTGTGAAAGATGAGAGCCCATCAGCTGGAATACATTTCATAGTGACAAACATGTGAAACAGTTGATTATGGGACACATGGCGTCAGAATAAAGCAGGATGGACCTGCACAGTTCTGAACAATACTGGTAGCTGCTGCTCTATTAAACCTGGAGAGTCAGAAGAACACAACAGAAATGAGATGAGCTCTATGTCTATTGTATTGCACATACAGAGAAAAGAAACGCTGATTCAAGTTCGCGTACAATGATTAAGAAAAATCCCCAGAAGAACCAGAAGGAACGAAGAAAAAAGGCGGGAAATAACAACAACAAATGCAATTACACTGTAAAAAAGGTCTAAAAACCAGATAAACAGTAAATCTGAGGGAAATGATCTTGCTGCATGGACAGATAATTTACCTTGACAAGATTTATTACATTAAGATTATTAAATCTAGAAATAAGCATGTTGAACATGTTGAAAATAAGAACGCAGCAGAGTGACCTGATGATTATTTGGTTCTTACCGAGATAAAAAAAAACTTTTGGTGTCTTTTTTTGGGTGTTTAGCTGTCTTTTTTGGTCATTTTATGGCTTTTTTTGGGTGTTTTTATCTCTTTTTTGGTCATTTTATGTCTTTTTTGGGGGTGTTTTTTGTGTTTTTATCTCTTTTTGGGTCATTTTACGTCTTGTGTCTTTTTTGTGTCTTTTTTTTTTTATCTTGGTGTTACGTGCCAGAGGACTGTTTGTGTGTGTTTCTGCCTCTCCTCCTCCTTTCTGTGTCATTCCAGGTGCTAACCAGCTGATTGGATCCACCTGGAAAGCTGATTTCCACCTGTGGAGCCAATCAGAGGAGGTGTGTTCAGGCTGAAATAGGAGCGTTCTGAGGATCACAGAGGCCATCTTGTTTTTTGTTATCTCTGTCTGTGAGACTGGTGTTTTGTGTGCTTGGATGTTTAAAATCCGACTTGTTAGTGCTGTGTTGTTGTGGTGAGGTTGGGACTAGGTAAGTTGGGGTACCCAGTACATTTTGCATCATGTAGATTATTCTCTGTTACTCCATTAGTTTATTGGTTGTGCCACCCCTGTATTGTTCTGAAAGCCTTTTTTGTAGATAAGTTAGTTCGGCCTTTTGTTTGTTTTTTTCTTCACAGCTAGTTTAGATCGGCCTTCTTTTGTTATATTGGTTTCAACTTTCTTTTGGCACAATCACTTCCCCATCCTCCCCCACCTTAGTGTGTCTTTGTTTGGTTATTGTAAAATAAATCATCATTGTTCACATCACTCTTGACTTTGTTTAATTTTCTGATTGTTATGTTATTGTCTGCTGGGTGGGTTTAGTCAGTGGACGTAATGCTTGGACGTAACACAACCAAATAATCATCAGGTCACTCTGCTCGGGCCAGTTCATCAAAAATAAAATTAAAGCTGCCAGCAGCAGTTTTAAAAAAAAAAGACACAAAATGACCAAAAAACACAAAATTACAAAAAAAGACACACAATGACCAAAAAACACAAAATTACAAAAAAAAAGACACAATGACCAAAAAAGAGACAAAATTACTAAAAAAGACACACAATTTTTAAAGAAGACACAAATATTTAAATAAGACACAAAATACACAAAATTACTTAAAAAAAAAAAAGACAAATGACAAGAGACAAAATTTAAAAAAGAGACAAAATTACCAAAAAAAGACAAATTATTTAAAAAAAAACAAATTTACTAAAAGAAATGACAATATGACCAAAAAAGACACAAAATGACCAAAAAAGACACAAAATCACTAAAAGACACAAAATTACCAAAAAAAATAGCTCACAACGCTGCAACTAGAGAAAACACATGCAAATACACAAAACACAACAAACTGAAAACATCTTCATCAGTCTGACAACAAAAGAGCAGCATTTAGAAAACAAAGACCACAACACAACAGAAGTGTTTCCAGAGGACACTTAACAGTGATGCACACGTCTGAACTGTTAAATATGGCTCCAGATGTATTGCTAAGACATTATTACTAGTATTTTAAACTATAATATAACAGTATATAGGATTGTACATAATGAGTACTTTTATTTTCTACTTTCAGCGAAGTGAGATTTTAATTGCAGATTTTCTCTTGTAACAGAATGTTTTTACATTAAATCACGGCTACTTTCAGTGTAGTAAAAGGTCTGAATATTGTTTCTGCTCATGTATTAACAGAATACTTTTACTGGAGTTAAAGAAAACCTCACATAATGTTTTTAAAACATTCAGGATCAATGAGAGAAACGTCTCTGTGTTGATACTCTGCTGCCCTCTAGTCCAACAAGGTTGTTAGTACATGCAGTACAGTGAATATTATTATTACCAGGAGAGTTAAAACCTCTATGGGCTCATAATTAGACTACTGTCATTATTTCAGTCTCTTGATTTATGCTACTTGAGAATTAGATTTTTTATACTTTTATACTTTTTACTGGCCTACCTCAAACTTCTATAAAAAACTGTGAACGAAAGGACAAAAACTAGAATTAAAAGAACATTTTATTTTTACTGAGATAAAAATAAAAACGAGAGTTTCTAAAAATGAAAAAAAACTACCTGAAACTGTATTTTGCGGTAACTAAACTATCTAAACTAACTAAAATTATAGTGAAAATGTCCTTCGTTTTCATCTTTGTCAACTTTTTTCATCCGTAAACCTTTTTGGTTGATATGAAATCTATTTCATCTCTCTGGTTTTATGACTTAATAAACTTATTGGGGCTGAGATGGATCAGACAAAGGAAATAAAGGAAACATTTATTATGACCTTATTGAATCTGGACCCAACAAATACCCCATTACAAAACAACTACAACTAATAAAAACTAAACTACAACTAATTAAATATAAACTAAAACTAATAAAAACTGAACTAAAACTAATAAAAACTAAACTAAAACTAATAAAAACTAAACTAAAACTAATAAAAACTAAACTAAAACTAATAAAAACTGAACTAAAACTAATAAAAACTGAACTAAAACTAATAAAAACTAAACTAAAACTAATAAAAACTAAACTAAAACTAATAAAAACTAAACTAAAACTAATAAAAATTAAACTAAAACTAATAAAAACTAAACTAAAACTAATAAAAACTAAACTAAAACTAATAAAACTAAACTACAACTAATTGTGGAGCGGCTAAGTGCTCATTTTTGCCAGAATCTTTCAGTTTATGATACAAGAATCTTACAATTCAAATATCTCGGACAATTTTCTTGTCAAGTGACCCATGGAGAGGGTTCATGCCAATTTTCACGCTTGTATCATAAACTGAAAGATTATATCACTTATCTGCTCCACTATAACAAAAACTAAACTAAAACTAATAAAAACTAAACTACAACTAATAAAAACTCAACTACAACGAATAAAAACTAAACTAAAACTAATAAAAACTAAACTAAATCTGTCTGTTCTCTGTTTCTTTTGGAGTAATGTCTTCTTCCTGGCAGAGTGGCCTTTCAGTCCATGTCTCAGGACTCGTTTGACTGGATAATGACACACTTTTACCAGCTTCAGCCAGCATCTTCACAAGGTCTTTTGCTTTTGTTCTTGGGTTGATATGCACATTTAGCATATGCACATAAGCTTATAAAAACAACAACCACACATCCACTCATCAACAATAAAGACTATTGAAATACACATAAAGTAATAAAACAGAATGTATTTAATAGTTCTTGATTGTTGTGTGACTGATACCTTCATCATCATCATCTGCAGACTTTTTTTCTCTTTATCATGAAAAATGTCTCAATGTTTTGAGTCCTTTCCATCCTGATCTCTCTCTCCCTATCACTGTCTGCCCCTGAAGAAATCATGCATGACATTTGGTCTGAAATAATATTGTTGAGTCAGAAAAGCACTTTCCTTAAAGTGAAACACACAGGATAGGTATCACACACAATGACATCATCCTCTAATGATTTGTTACAGCAACCCCTCCCTCTTCTCCTGCTCTCAAACAGCCAGCTCCACTCTGTCCTGCTGTTTCCTGGTTCCCTCCCCTTCACATCTACTAGTTAGAAAATGGGTGTTACCAACATGGTGGTGACTCACTGCACACACACACACACACACACACACACACCTTGTTCAGATCAGAGTCCAAACCGATTTCACTCATGAGGAAGTGAACCTTAGACAGTCGTTGTGACTGAGAGGTGAAATGGCGCAGAAAGGAGTTCAGCTGGACCGGGAAACTTTCTCTTGTTCCATCTGTCTGGATCTACTGAAGGATCCAGTGGCTCTTTCCTGTGGACACAACTACTGCATGAAGTGTATTAACAGCCACTGGGATGGAGAGGATCAGAAACTGGTCTACAGCTGCCCTCAGTGCAGGAAGGCCTTCAGAAAGAGGCCAAAGCTGGAGAAAAACACCATGTTAGCAGATTTAGTGGAGCAGCTGAAGAAGACTGGACTCCAAGCTGCTCCTGCTGACCACTGCTATGCTGGACCTGGAGATGTGGCCTGTGATGTCTGCACTGGGAGAAAACTGAAAGCCTTCAAGTCCTGTCTGCAGTGTCTGGCCTCGTACTGTGAGAAACACCTCCAGCCTCATTATGAATCACCTCCATTAAAGAAACACAAGCTGGTGGAGCCCTCCGAGAAGCTGCAGGAGAACATCTGCTCTCAGCACGATGAGGTGATGAAGATGTTCTGCCGGACCGATCGGCAGTCTATCTGTTATCTCTGCTCTGTGGACCAACATAAAGGCCACGACACGGTCTCAGCTGCAGCAGAAAGGAGCGAGAAGCAGAAAGAGCTGGAGGTGAGTCGACTCAACATCCAGCAGAGAATCCAGGACAGAGAGAAAGATGTGAAGCTGCTTCAACAGGAGCTGGAGGCCATCAATCTCTCTGCTGAAAAAGCAGTGGAGGACAGTGAGAAGATGTTCACTGAGCTGATCCGTCTCATGCAGAAAAGAAGCTCTGAGGTGAAGCGGCAGGTCAGATCCCAGCAGGAAACTGAAGTGAATGGAGTCAAAGAGGTGGAGGAGAAGCTGCAGCAGGAGATCAGAGAGCTGAAGAGGAAAGACGCTGAACTGAAGAAGCTCTCAAACACAGAGGACCACAACCAGTTTCTCCACAGCTACCCCTCACTGTCAGCACTCAGCCCGTCTACATCCAGCATCCAGATCCGTCCTCGCCGCCGCTTTGACCACGTGACAGCGGCCGTGTCACGAGTCAGAGACAAACTGCAGGACGTCCTGAGAGACAAATGGACAGACGTCTCACTGACTGAAGTGGATGTTTTACTGTCAGATTCACCAGCAGAGCCCACGACCAGAGCTGAGTTCTTAAAATATTCATGTGAGATCACACTGGATCCAAACACAGCAGGCACACGGCTGTTATTATCTGAGGGGAACAGAAAAGCAACATTCATGAGTAATGAACAGTCCTATCCAAGTCACCCAGACAGATTCACTAGATGGCCTCAGGTCCTGAGTAGAGAGAGTCTGACTGGACGATGTTACTGGGAGGTGGAGTGGAGAGGGAATAGAGTTAATGTAGCAGCTTCATACAAGAACATCAGCAGAGAGTGGTCGGATGACTCTTTATTTGGACGCAATGACAAGTCTTGGGCATTAACATGTGACAGCAACAATTATACATTTTGCTACAACAAGATCGATACTCACGTCTCAGGTCCTCGGTCCTCCAGAGTGGGAGTGTACCTGGATCACAGAGCAGGTATTCTGTCCTTCTACAGCGTCTCTGAAACCATGACCCTCCTCCGCAGAGTCCAGACCACGTTCACTCAGCCGCTCTATGCTGGACTTTGGCTTTATTATGATGGAGACACTGCTGAGTTCTGTAAACTCAAATAACCAAAGGGACAGCAGGTAAAAGTGTGTTTTAACTCTTAAAGCTCCCATTTTGTTCACCTTTGTGGTGTTTTATTTGAAGTTTTTATATCTATAAGAGGATACATTTGTAGTTTTATGTGCTAAAACCACCTGAGTTCAGTTGTTCATCTGCTCTCTCAGCCTCCTTCTGCAGCTCCAGCAACTCAGATCATGTTGGGCCTGTCTCATTAATATTCATGAGCCTTTCTTGAGCCTTATGATGCTTCCCTCTGACTCAAACATGAAATATATTACTGGTTCACTTACAGGTTGCAGATTTAGAGTCGGACACGATAATGTGTATACTGCCGTATCCTATAGGAGCAGCTTCTTTGAGTGACAGATTTTTAGGAAGCAGTCAGAAAATATATTTTCACAGTATTTTTATTGCAACTGCACCTGCTTTATAATCACAAGATTTGTAACTGGTGTTTTTCTACAATAAGGGACCTTTAAACTGATTTCTTTCCATGTTTGTTGCTGAGAGCTCATCGTTGTGGCATTTCTTCTCTGCAGAGATCAGCTGTCAATCAAACATTATGGGCGGGGCTTTGACATCTGCTCATTAGTTGTTCTGTAGATGTTTGACTTTCCTTCCTGTGTCTGTTGAGCCACGGAGGCTTTCACTGCTCATGATGACTGTTGTTCACCTCAACTCATATTTCTCTGCAGGAAAATGTACATTTCTCTCCAAATGTTTGTTGAATATTTGTATGTTGTTGTTTTTTTTTTCCTGCATGGCTCTTAAGAGAGAAAGCTCCAAATATTCTAAGAAAATGTGTAAAAAAAACCTAGAATTATATCTACATTTATTTGTTTGTTAGACCAAATGTTGCTGTTATAATCAAAGCACAAATGAGGCTCTATGATGTATTATAAAACTATAATTATCATGTTCATAATCAATAAGGAAATAGTCATTATTATCTTGTATATCTCTCAGATTCTGATCAAACTAATTGATTGTGTGGATGAAGTGAATCTGTACAAGAAATCACTGAACAAAAATCATTTAACAAACTTCACTGATGGGATGTGTGAAAAAACTGTTTATATAATGAATAAACAAACATAAACAAAGTATTTTCTTCTGGTCTTAATTCCAGGGTTTGATATAAAGCTGATGGATAAATGATGAGACTAATATCAGATATAACTGAGGCTGAGAGATTTAAAGTGGCAAATCTATGCGAAAAAAGCTGCAGATTTACGAGAAAAAAGTGGGAAAAAAAGCTACTTTTTTCTTCCAGATTCACCACTTTAAATCTCATAAATCTACACATTTTTTCTGTCTTTTTAAAAATGTTTTACATCTATTTGAGGTCATTTTGTGTCTTTTTTAATCATATATATATATATATGCAAAATATCAACTTTTAAGGTGAAATTAAGCATTATTTGTGTCATTTTTTAAGGCCAACGTAAATATTCAAACAATATCACTTTTAAATGTTCCAGTTGGTATTTTGCATATATATACATATATATATATATATATACATATATATATATATATATATGCAATATATATATGCATAAAAAAACACTGAGCCTCCACTATATCCTTGCTCTGACTCTAGACTATAGATCCAGAAACTTAATTTCCTCATCTTTGATTGCCTACTTACAATAAAACTAAGGGGAAATGGTCCAACGACCAACGGCCGCCATTTTGATATGCAAATTAGAAGGTCAAAAACTCAAAATTTCGCTTGGAACCATTTTTTTTGCACTCAGCACCCTTGAGATCTGTAAGGTAGGCCGGTTCCTGACTTGTACCCATAAATGCTCCTCACTTCTTATAGGAGGCCTTTATTCTGAAATCCGTCTAGACGATTGTGGAGCTTTTGAGGTTTCTTCCTGATTGAATAGGAAAAAGATTGAAAGCTTCAAAAACAGACAGAGATCCTAGCATGACATCTAGTGGTCAACTGTTATTATAGCAGCCACAAACTGACAAATCATTCACACAACTTATTGATTCCAGTTCAACACAAAAGCAATAAAATCAGTGTTGAATTGGATGGATCAGTCATAAAGTCTCTCACTGATCAACTGTAGAAAGCTTGGATCAGATCCTGGAACAAACTTTAAACAACCTGAGGAACAAATGTCTCGTATATGTCCTGCTGTTGTTAAAGCCAGAGGAGGTGACTTTATACAGGCTCTCAAACTGCCGGCCCGCGGGACAATTGTGGCCCTCGTGACGATATTTTGTGGCCCCCACCTTGATATGAAAGTTTAATGTGAGTTTTATATGAATGGCACTTTACCGTGTTGTGTGTGGAAGGTCCCTTTAATTACTGTTTTTGGTCATTTTGTGTCTTTTTTTAATAATTTTGTATCTTTTTTTAATAATTTTGCCTTTTTTTAATAATTGTGTGGTTTTTTTTTGTAATTTTGTGTCTTTTTTAATTAATTTTGTGCATTTTTTGATCATTTTTACATCTATTTTAGGTCATTTTGTGTCTTTTTAGTCATATTTTACATCTATTTTTGGTCATTTTGTGTATCTTTTGCTCATTTTTTGCTCATTTTGTGTCTGTTTTTATCATGTTTACATCTATTTTAGGTAATTTTGTCTTTTTTGGCATTTTTACATCTATTTTTGCTCATTTTGTGTATTTTTGATCATTTTAAAATCTATTTTAGGTATTTTTGTCTTTTTATAATAATTTTTACATCTATTTTAGGTCTTTTTGTGTCTTTTTTAGTCATTTTTACATCTATTTTCGGTCATTTTGTGTCATTTTTACATTTTTTTTTCTATTTTTGTGTCTTCTTTAATCATTTTTATCTCCACAGTCATGGAAACATACTTGATAATAACCAAAATCAATAAAACCATGTGAAATGTCTAGATATCAGCTCTTAAATTAAACTCTCATCAGCTATTTCTGCTGTTATCATTATATTTGTCCAAACAAATGAACCTTTAGTCGTCACTATGGATAAAGTTGTTCAGCTGAGACGCTAACAGGCTAAATGCTAAAGGCTAACTGGACACTGGGAGGAAGGAAAGCTGTGGAGGCATTTTAATGTTGAGATATTTACTGTGTGAAAGATGAGAGCCCATCAGCTGGAATACATTTCATCGTGACAAACATGTGAAACAGTTGATTATGGGACACATGGCGTCAGAATAAAGCAGGATGGACCTGCACAGTTCTTAACAATACTGGTAGCTGCTGCTCTATTAAACCTGGAGAGTCAGAAGAACACAACAGAAATGAGATGAGCTCTATGTCTATTGTATTGCACATACAGAGAAAATAAACGCTGATTCAAGTTTGCGTACAATGATTAAGAAAAATCCCCAGAAGAACCAGAAGGAACGAAGAAAAAAGGCGGGAAATAACAACAACAAATGCAATTACACTGTAAAAAAGGTCTAAAAACCAGATCAAACAGTAAATCTGAGGGAAATGATCTTGCTGCATGGACAGATAATTTACCTTGACAAGATTTATTACATTAAGATGATTAAATCTAGAAATAAGCATGTTGAACATGTTGAAAATAAGAAAGCAGCAGAGTGACCTGATGATTATTTGGTTCTTACCGAGATAAAAAAAACTTTTTATGTCTTTTTTTGGGGTGTTTATCTGTCTTTTTTGGTCATTTTATGTCTTTTTTTGGGTGTTTTTTGTTTTTTTATTTCTTTTTTGGTCATTTTACGTTTTGTGTCTTTTTTGTGTCTTTTTTTTTTTTTTTTATCTTGGTAAGAACCAAATAATCATCAGGTCACTCTGCTCGGGCCAGTTCATCAAAAATCAAATTAAAGCTGCCAGCAGCAGCTTTAATTTTATTATTTGATTCATTTTGTGACCAAAAGAAGATGTAAAAAGACACAAAATTATTTTAAAAAAGACACAAAATGACCAAAAAAAGACACAAAATTAAAAAAGAAACAAAATTACTAAAATAAATGACAAAATATTACCAAAACAGACACAAAATGACCAAAAACAGACACAAAATGACCAAAAAAGACACAAAATGACCAAAAAAAGACCAAAAAAAGACACAAGAAGACTTAAATGACCAAAAAGGAGATAAAAAGAAAAAAAAAAAAACCCAAAAAAGACGTCAAATCACAAAAAAAGACAAAAAAAGTATCTTGGTAAGAACCAAATAATCATCAGGTCACTCTGCTCGGGTCAGTTCATCACTGCTGGCAGCTTTACTTTTATTATTTGATTCATTTTTTGACCAAAAGAAGATGTAAAATGACACAAAATGACCAAAAAAAGACCAAAAAAAAAGACCCAAAAAAGACACAAAAAGACCAAAAAAAGACATTATTTTGTTTGATCTGGTTTTTAAACACCTTTTTTTTCAGTTTGAAGGCTGAAACTGGATCCAAAAAAGAAAAAGAGGTTAAAATAAAGCGTGTTCTTGGTGTGTGTTGCTGTTTCACTCTGATGTTTGAATTCATCTCAAAGATTATTCTGACGGAGTTTATTGTGAGCGCTGAATCAAAACAATGCACTTCAAGCTTTAGTGAGGAGAAAAGCTAGAAAACGCTTTCAACTGAAAGATTTCTACCATGTTGAGCTCAGTCCAGGACACAAAGCAGGAGTTGGTTCTGGACCCTGAACGGCCTGAATCTATTCTGGGATGTGACCCAGATCTGAACCCAACACCACCTGGAAGCGACACACAGCTTTATGTCTCTTTGCTTCTCTTCTCTCTTTGGGGAAGCACACGAGGTGAGAATAGTTCTGGATTTATCATCAGTTTCAGTTTTTGTTTCGTTGTGATTTTTGTTTTCAAATTCAGTTAGTTTTAATGAGTTTTTAGAGTGAGTTTGATAGTTTTAATTAGTTTTAGTTTAGTTTTTATTAGTTTTATTGTAGTATTTATTAGTTGTAGTTGTTTTGTAATGGGGTATTTGTTGGGTGCCAGATTCAATAAGGTCACAATAAATGTTTCCTTTTTGTCAATTCTTCCCCGTAAATTTGTCACTTTTTTCTTGTAAATTTGTCACTTTTTTCTTGTAAATTTGTCATTTTTTTCTCGTTAATTTGTCACTTTTTTCTTTAAATTTGTCACTTTTTTCTTGTAAATTTGTCACTTTTTTCTTGTAAATTTGTCATTTTTTTCTCGTTAATTTGTCACTTTTTTCTTTAAATTTGTCACTTTTTTCTTGTGAATTAGTCACTTTTTTTCTCGTAAATTTGAAAAAAATTCTCGTAAATTTGAAAAAAATTTCTCGGAAATTTGAAAAAAAATTCTCGGAAATTTGAAAAAAAATTCTCGTAAATTTGAAAAAAATTTCTCGTAAATTTGAAAAGTTTTTCCCCGTAAATGTGTCACTTTATTCTTTAAATTTGACAATTTTTTTCTTTAAATATGTCACTTTTTTCTTGTAAATTTGTCACTTTTTTCTCGTTAATTTGTCACTTTTTTCTTGCAAATTTGTAACTTTTTTCTGATAATTTGTCACTTTTTTCTTGTAAATTTGTCACTTTTTTTCTCGTAAATTTGAAAAAATGTTCTCGTAAATTTGAAAACTTTTCCCCCATAATTCTGTCACTTTTTTCTTTGAATTTGTCACTTTTCTCGTAAATTTGTCACTTTTTTCTGGTAAATTTGAGATTTTTTAAAATTAGTTTTAGTTGAGTTTTTATTAGTTTTAGTTGAGTTTTTATTAGTTTTATTGTAGTTTTTATTAGTTTTATTGTAGTTTTTATTAGTTATAGTTGTTGTGTAATGGGGTATTTGTTGGGTCCAGATTCAATAAGGTCACAATAAATGTTTCCTTTTTGTCAATTCTTCCCCGTAAATTTGTCACTTTTTTCTTGTAAATTTGACAATTTTGTTCTTTAAATTTGTCACTTTTTTCTCGTTAATCTGTCACTTTTTTCTTGCAAATTTGTAACTTTTTTCTTTAAATTTGTCACTTTTTTCTTGCAAATTTGTAACTTTTTTCTTTAAATTTGTCACTTTTTTCTTGCAAATTTGTAACTTTTTTCTTTAAATTTGTCACTTTTCTCGTTAATTTGTCACTTTTTCTCGTAATAAAATTATAAATTATTTCGTAAATTTGAAAAAATGTTCTCGTAAATTTGAAAAAATGTTCTCGTCACTTTTTTCTTTTAATTTGTCACTTTTTTCTTATAAAGTTGTAACTTTTTTCTTGTAAATTTGTCACTTTTTTCTTATAAAGTTGTAACTTTTTTCTTGTAAATTTGTCACTTTTTTCTTATAAAGTTGTAACTTTTTTTTCGTTAATTTGTAACTTTTTTCTTGTAAATTTGTAACTTTTTTCTTGTAAATTTGTAACTTTTTTCTAATAATTTGTCACTTTTTTCTTGTAAATTTGTCACTTTTTTTCTCGTAAATTTGAAAAAAAAATTCTCGTAAATTTGAAAAAAAAATTCTCGTAAATTTGAAAAAAAAATTCCCCGTAAATCTGTCACTTCTTTCTTTAAATTTGTCACTTTTCTCGTTAATTTGTCACTTTTTTTCTGGTAAATTTGAGAATTTTTTAAATTAGTTGTAGTTTAGTTTTTATTAGTTTTAGTTTAGTTTTTATTAGTTGTAGTTTAGTTTTTATTAGTTTTAGTTTAGTTTTTATTAGTTGTAGTTTAGTTTTTATTAGTTGTAGTTTAGTTTTTATTAGTTGTAGTTGTTGTGTAATGGGGTATTTGTTGGGTCCAGATTCAATAAGGTCATAATAAATGTTTCCTTTATTTCCTTTGTCTGATCCATCTCAGCCCCAATAAGTTTATTAAGTCATAAAACCAGATAGATGAAATAGATTTCATATCAACCAAAAAGGTTTACGGATGAAAAAAGTTGACAAAGACCAAAACGAAGGACATTTTACTATAATTTTAGTTAGTTTTGGAACCACAAAATACAGTTTCAGTTAGTTATCTTTTTTATTTTATTTCAGTTAACAAAAATGTTTTTTCAATTCTAGTTTTCGTTAGTTTTCATTAACTATAATAACCTTGGTGCGATTTGAATTCCCCCCTTTCAAATTTGTAGGTAAATCTAATTTAAAGAAGGTAATTTTTTGTCTGTTTAAATGTAACACGTCTGCAAGTGTTACAAAGACATGAGAGTATTTAACCAATAATATATAAAATATATAAAATATAGAACCAAAACAGACTTGAATCACAACGTTCTGAGTCTTTATTCACTCTGACCTTCAGAAACCTGAACAGCTCTAAAGACTTCTTGGGCTCTTCAGGAATCATCAGATGAATGACGGCTGAATTTATTTACTTTAGCTCTGCTGGCTCACTGTCAAAAAAAAAAAAAAAAGATGTCAAATGGTGTAACCACAAAAAAATGAAAACAATTATTTTTTTTTTAACCATTTCTACATTTACACATTTTCGTAAATATTGAGCAGAACATATTCTAAATACAACCATTTTTTTCTTAAGTTTTGACAAATGATGTAAAATTTGTTATGAACCATAGTGTTACCATGTAAACGTGGATTGTATTTTTTTTTTCTTCTCATTTTAGTTCACATTTATTTTCCTGTATATAATCAGATTTTATGGGGAAAAAATTACTGGTTACACCAACTGACACTGGGTTGGATCACGTTATTGACCCATATATATATATGTATATATATATATATATATGGGTCAATAAATAAACAAATATATATATATATACACTACCGGTCAAAAGTTTTAGAACAGCCCAATTTTTCCAGTTTTTTATCTAAATTCAAGCAGTTCAAGTCAGATGAACAGCTTGAAAGGGTCCAAAGGTAAGTGGTGAACTGCCAGAGGTAAATAAAAAAAGGTAAGCTTAACCAAAACTGGAAAATAATGTACATTTCAGAATTATACAAGTAGGCCTTTTTCAGGGAACAAGAAATGGGTTAACAACTTAACTCTATGGAGTCTTGGGCTATTTTGTCCATTTTTGAATTCTTTTCATGTCTTTGGAAGTCATTTTGTGTCTTTTTTAGTCATTTTGTGTCTTTTTTTAGTCATTTTGTGTCTTTTTTTTATTCATTTTATGTGTTTTTTTGTCATTTTGTCTTTTTTTGGTCATTTTGTGTCTTTTTTTAGTCCTTTAGTTCAACATAAAATGTGATTTTGAATCTTTTTTTACTTCCAAAACACTATCATGCTCAATAAAATGTTTTAAATGTTGCAAATGTGCATTAATTTCAGAGTACACTGAGACATTAAACTGCATCATTTTCAATTAAATTCTGGAAAAGTTGATGTGTTCTAAAACTTTTGACCAGTAGTGTATATGGTGTACACACACATACATATATATATATACATATATATATATATATATATACATATATATATATATATATATATATATATATATATATACATATATACATATATATATATATACATATATATATATATATATATATATATATATATACATATACATATATACATATATATATATACATATATACATATATATATATATATATATATATATATATATATATATATATATATAGGCAGAGAAAGCTGAGCAACATGGCTCGTTCAAAGATTAAATGTTTGTGGATTTATGAGGTTCATCTCCATCTTTTATTGATGTTCCACCGAGCTTCTTCATACCTGAACAACACGACATTTTAATTTTAATTTTTAAGTTTCTGCTCCCTTTCAGCAATATTTTTGATATATTCACACTAAAACAAATGACTTCCTGTTGAAGTTGTTAGTCCTGCTGGTTCCACACTGCAAAAAGGTGTCTAAAAACAGATAAAAACACTAAATCTGAGGTTTGTTTTAAGAGTTAATCTCTTATTTTAAGTGTTCAACATGCTTATTTCTAGATTTAATAACCTTCATTCAAGAAATCTTGTCAAGGTAAATTATCTGTCCATGCAGCAAGATCATTTCCCTCAGATTTACTGTTTGATCTGGTTTTTAAACAACTTTTTTTTTACAGTGTACTGAGAATCAACACCTGTATCTAGGGTTCTTTACGGTTCTTTACGGTTCTCAGATCATCGTTTTGCTTCAACGCTCCATCCAAACTCCTCATAATTCTCTAGAATCCCACAAATATAAAACATGTCAGCAGCCGTTTGGTCTGTTTGCTGGTGAAGGAAGTGAAACAGTGAGCAAACACAGGACAGAAAGTTTTCTCTGAAGCGTAAAAAGGCGAATGAATACTGGATTTACATTCATCAGGTGGTGGAGAGGAACTAAACTGGCTCCATCTGAACTGTGTTGCTGCCCCCTAGTGGTCTGGGAGTCAACTAGTGGTCAATAATGCAGCTTTTAAGACCTATATATATATATTTTATATTTTTTTGCATGGGAATCTTTCCTTCCCTATACAATATATGATATGATTGACTGCAAAGCTATGATCGGGGAACAGTCTCGTCTCTGAGCACACACACACACACACACACACACACACACACACACACACACACACACACACACACACACTATAAACAAAGATGGACGACATTAAAAAGCTCCCTAAAAGTGAAGCCCAAACATCTCTGCTGCCCCCTGGTGGCTGGCTGCAGAACACTCCTCTCCTTGTTATTGGATGGGACATGAACCAAACTTTAAAAAATAATCAAAGTAGACGCCAAATACTATTTTTCCTGAGGACAGTTTGTACGGGCTGAAATATGAGCCACTAGAAACTGAATTTGAATTATTAATATTTGAATTTGAATCACTTAATTTGAATAATTGCATTAAAAAAAACTGAATTTTAATCACATCATTTTAATTTGTGTTGTTCGATTTGAATCACTGCATTGAAAAACTGAATCCGAATTGTAATTTGAAATTTAATTTATTAGTTTGGAACTAGGACTGCAACTAATGATTTTTTTCATTATCGATTAATCTGTCGATTATTTAAACAATTAATCGTTAAGTTGTTTGGTGAATAAAATGTATAAAAATATCAATGAGTGTTTCCAAACCACAAGATGACGTCCTCAAATCTCTTGTTTTGTCCACAAACCAAAGAGATATTCAGTTTATTGTCATAAAGGAACAAAGAAACCAGAAATATTCACATTGAAGAAGCTGAAATCAGAGAATTTGGACTTATTGTCTTTAAAAAACTGCTGTAACCAATTATTGGATTATCAGAATAGTTGGCGATTAATTTAATAATCGATTATTGTTCGATTAATCGAATAATTGTTGCAGCTCTACTTGAGTAATTGCATTAAAAAACTGAATTTGAATCACATAATTTGAATTTTTATTGTTTAATTTGAATCATTGCATTGAAAAACTGAATCTGACTTGTCATTTGAAATTTAATTTATTAGTTTTTTTAACTGAACATTCAGTTCTCACAATTCAAATTCAATTTTCTTCAAACAAGATACACAGAGCGCCTCTTCGGCCAATCAGCACCTCCGTTTTCTTTTGTAACATTTGTTGCCACCCGGTTGCTATAGAGACTTTTCGGCCAATCAGCACCTCCGTTTTTATTTGTAACATTTGTTGCTACCCGGTTGCCATGGAGCCTCTTCGGCCAATCAGCACCTCCGTTTTTATTTGAAACATCTGTTGCTATCCGGTTGCCAACCGCCACGAAACGGAACGGAAGTGCTGATTGGCCGGAGAGGCGCTATGGCAACCGGGTTTCAACAAATGTAAAAAAAAAAAAACGGAGGTGCTGATTGGCCGAAGAGTTGCTCTGTGCATCTTCGTTGCAGAAAATTGAAATTAATTTGAATTGTGAGAACTGAATGTTCAGTTAAAAAAACTAATACATTAAATAAATTAAAATTAATTAAAATTACAATTCAGATTCGGTTTTTCATTGCAATGATTCAAATTGAACAATAAAAATTCAAATTATGTGATTCCAATTCAGTTTTTAAGCAAGTTAAGCAATTCAAATTCAAATATAAATAATTCAAATTCAGTTTCTGGTGGCTTACATTTCAGCCCATACGTTTTTTTTTTGTCATTTTAAGTCATTCTTAGCACGCTGATGTATGTTAAAGAGTTCATATTTCTGATATGTTTAGTTTGAATTATTCATTTGATGCTATAAAATGGGCGTGGCCATCACCAGTCCCGTCAGATGGTTGTTGGTTTGTGTGTCCAGTGGGAGGAAGCAGAGATCTGTCGTCCATCTTTATAAACCGTCTACGTCCAGCAGCTGCAGACCGACCAAACATTCAGTCTGCAAGATTGATGAAATCATTAAAAAAGGCAGCGGTTACAGCTCGGATTGATCTAAAGAGTTCCTGAATCTAAAAAAATACAGAAGGCTTAGCCTAGCGGTAAAACTAGCGTCTTTTTAGGACATTAACCCTTTTTTGTTTCGTCTCCAGAAGGCACACAAACTACCACAAAAGTATAGTAATAATCTTCAAATGTGCAAAAAAGCTCAGTTTACATTGTTTCCTCAGTAAAGAGAAAAAAGAAAGAAAGAAAGAAAAGTTCCGTCTGTCGCTCTGCTTTGTTTCTGAGGAGGAGAAACTGATTGCTGTGCAGAGTTCCTGGGCGTCCGGAGTAGAAATGTGCTTTACAACCAACACGTCTGCGTTTCCTCCATTGGCACTGAGTTAGCATTAGTGCAGATACAAGGGCAGAGTGTGCATGTGCAGCATGACGTGCACATTTAGTACGTGGCTAACAGGCTGCACACCCACCAGCAACTTCTGCTTTTCATTCAAAATGGGGCCGAGAGACAAAAAGGGGGCAAAGATCTCCAGATTTAGTGGATTCAGTGAAAGAAACAACCCTCAGAAAACACAATGACACATGGTAGAAGAAAGAAAGCAGCACTTCTCAGTTTCTCCCTCGTGTTTTTGCTCCAAAGTAGTTTTGTACCTCCACGGTACGATTTTATTTCACTGAAAAGTCATAAGTTATCCAGCAACAGGAGGCACCTCTGGTCCGCAGCAGTCTGCTGCCTGCCTCGCGACCCGGCCGCCCACCCCGTGGCGTCCGGGGTTATTCAGACGGCGGCGGGGAGGCCGTGGTGGTGGTGGTGGTGGTGGGGGTGGTGTTGGGGGACAGCTTGGGTCCTCGGAGGGCCTGCGGGTTGACGATGACCTGGATGACAAAGTCCTTCTGGATCTTGGTGTCCTGCAGCCGCGTCTTGTCCGTCAGCAGCTTCCCGGAGAAGAACCAGCGCTGGTGGGCGGCGTCGATGTCCTCCTGAGCCTGCAGCTGCTTCTTCAGCAGCCCGATGGTGTCGGCCATGCTGGCGCTGAGCCGCAGGTCGGTGCCCGTGGACAGACGTACCTGCAGCCGACGGGAAGGGAGAAAATTAACACACAGGCCGAAAGAGACACACAATCTCTACAGCAGCCATTCTCAACCTAATGGGGTCCTGAGATGATTTCTGGGGGTCGCCAAATCATTCATTCATTCATTCATTCATCCACTTTTTATTTGTAACATTTGTTGCTACCCGGTTGCCATAGCGACTCTTCGGCCAATCAGCACCTCCGTTTTTATTTGTAACATTTGTTGCTACCCGGTTGCCATAGCGACTCTTCGGCCAATCAGCACCTCCGTTTTTATTTGTAACATTTGTTGCTACCCGGTTGCCATAGCGACTCTTCGGCCAATCAGCACCTCCGTTTTTATTTGTAACATTTGTTGCTACCCGGTTGCCATAGCGACTCTTCGGCCAATCAGCACCTCCGTTTTTATTTGTAACATTTGTTGCTACCCGGTTGCCATAGCGACTCTTCGGCCAATCAGCACCTCCGTTTTTATTTGTAACATTTGTTGCTACCCGGTTGCCATAGAGACTCTTCGGCCAATCAGCACCTCCGTTTTTATTTGTAACATTTGTTGCTACCCGGTTGCCATAGCGACTCTTCGGCCAATCAGCACCTCCGTTTTTATTTGTAACATTTGTTGCTACCCGGTTGCCATAGCGACTCTTCGGCCAATCAGCACCTCCGTTTTTATTTGTAACATTTGTTGCTACCCGGTTGCCATAGCGACTCTTCGGCCAATCAGCACCTCCGTTTTTATTTGTAACATTTGTTGCTACCCGGTTGCCATAGCGACTCTTCGGCCGATCAGCACCTCCGTTTTTATTTGTAACATTTGTTGCTACCCGGTTGCCATAGCGACTCTTCGGCCAATCAGCACCTCCGTTTTTATTTGTAACATTTGTTGCTACCCGGTTGCCATAGCGACTCTTCGGCCAATCAGCACCTCCGTTTTTATTTGTAACATTTGTTGCTACCCGGTTGCCATAGCGACTCTTCGGCCAATCAGCACCTCCGTTTTTATTTGTAACATTTGTTGCTACCCGGTTGCCAACCGCCACGAAACGGAACGGAAGTGCTGATTGGCCGAAGAGGCGCTATGGCAACCAGGTAGCAACAAATATATAAAATAAAAAAAACGGAAGTGCTGATTGGCCGAAGAGGCGCTATGGCAACCAGGTAGCAACAAATATATAAAATAAAAAAAACGGAGGTGCTGATTGGCCGAAGAGTCGCTCTGTGCATCTTCGTTGCAGAAACTTGAAATTGAGGTCGTGGACGAGAGGCGGGGTCCACCCTAGACAGGTCGCCAGACGATCACAGGGCTCTCATTCACTCCTACGCGCAATTTAGAGTCAGCAATTAAACCTAAGTGCATGTTTTTGGACTGTGCCGAAGAACCCAGTGAGAAACCACGCTGCTGGCAACAACAACATGCAAACTTGCAGCACAGAAGAGCTGCAGGCGGGAATCGAACCAGCAACCCTCTGGCTGTGAGGCGAGAGTGCTAACCACTAAATAAAATATAAATATTATATTTTAAATATTAAATTACATAATTTCAGACAGGGAGATGTTTTAGCTGTTGTCTGCTTCATTATTTGTCCAAAATTTGTGGTATCAGCTGAGTTAGTCTGATCTGAAACTGGCGTGTTGTTGCTTTACTGCAGTTTGCTAGCAGCTAGCAGCTAGCAGCTAGCAGCTATCACTGATGCTGGTAAAATGGAGGTATGCTGGTCTCCGTACCTTGAGCTGGAACTCCTTCTTGGGTGCTACGGGAGGTTCGGGGCTGTCGCTGGGGTCGTCGTCGCTGCGCTCTGAGATGAGGTTGATGGGCGGAGCCAGGCAGTAGACGGGCAGCTGGTAGCGGTTCCCCAGTTCATCGTAACATTCTGCCAGAGTACCTGGAGAACCAACAGAGAACCGTGGGTGAGCTTCTTTTACCACAGTGACTACTGTATTTCCTCAGTTTAAAGCCAGCATCAGTTAGTAACCAGGTGTAAAAACAGTTTTTAGTAAATAAAAGCCGTCCTCTTTTATAAGCCGGGTGTCTTAGCGGTGTTAAAGTCTGTCCCCCTTACTTGACCCCTGACCCCTGACCCCAACCAGTCCTCCTTTAAGTTGTTAACATGAGCCCAAGTTTACCTGAACCCCAAACAGTTCTCTCTACAAGGCCTCACCTTAAACTGAAACCCTAACTCCAACCAGGAGGTGATCTACGGAGAACACCGTTCAGGAAACATCATCTGACGCTAACAGATTTCTGTATTTAGAAGTTTGTCCCCACGAGTTATATATATATATATATATAATATAATATATAATATAATATATATATATTAGTCCTGTAGGTAAATATGGTTGTTTCTCTGCTGTCCTAGTCATTCTCTGTAAAGTCCAGCCGTTTACACACGTTCTTCTGGGCTTTTTACTAGTTTAGACATTTTAAATCCTGCTAAAATGAACATTCAGCTGTTCATTGTTTGTTTACATCTCAGTACTTCCAATATGGCCGACATCCGGGTAACTGGCTACAATGCGCTGTGTAAAACACTCTAAAAAGTTCCGGTCAGAGCTGCTCTGATTTTCTTTTTTTTATAAAAGCCTCCTTCAAATAATAGCCTGCCCGTATTAGTAGCCGGGTCCCAAACTGATTTTTTATTAATAGAAGCCACTTTGTGTCTTTTTTGGTCTTCTGTGTCTTTTTTCGGTCATTTTGTGTCTTTTTTGGTCATTTTGTGTCTTTTTTCTAGTCATTTTGTGTCTTTTTTTCTAGTCATTTTGTGTCTTTTTTTCTAGTCATTTTGTGTCTTTTTTGGTCATTTTGTGTCTTTTTTTTTTAATTTTGTGTCTTTTGTCATTTTGTGTCTTTTTTCTAGTCATTTTGTGTCTTTTTTGGTCATTTTGTGTCTTTTTTGGTCATTTTGTGTCTTTTTTTGTCATTTTGTGTCTTTTGGTCATTTTGTGTCCTGCTTCAAATGAACAATCAGCTGTTCATTGTTTGTTTACATCTCAGTACTTCCAATATGGCCGACATCCTGGTAACTGGCTACAATGCGCTGTGTAAAACACTCTAAAAAGTGATGCTCTTTTTTTAATAAAAGCCTCCTTCAAATAATAGCCTGCCCGTATTAGTAGCCGGGTCCCAAACTGATTATTTATGAACAGAAGCCCTGGCTACTGTTGTTTTTGGGACTCTCCGTGTCCCTCCTCACCATGTGGCAGTGTGATGCTGGCTCCGTCCACGATAGCCTGGGCCAGCTCGTGGTCGTTACACTCCAGGGCCACGGCGGCAGCTTTCAGGGCGTCCCAGATCTCCTTGCGGCCCTCGAAGGCCGGCGCCGTGTCCCAGAACTCGTCCCGCTTGCTCCGGAGCTGGCCCTCCGTCATCGGGTAGTCGCTCTTCCACTTGGGACGATCCTTCTTCAGAGGCTCGTTACGGCCTGCCGCGGGGAGGAAAACCAATCAAGGAGTTAGAGGTTTACATTTATTGTTGGTTTGAAACAGTCCACAGCAAGTGTGATACAGGTGCTCATGACTCTTTAGATCAGGGGTCTCAAACTGGCGGCCCACGGGCCAATTGTGGCCCTCGTGATGATATTTTGTGGCCCCCACCTTGATATGAAAGTTTAATGTGAGTTTTATATGAATGGCACTTTACTGTGTTGTGTGTGGAAGGTCCCTTTAATTACTGTTTTTGGTAATTGTGTGTCTTTTTAAAATAATTTTGTCTTTTTTAAATCATTTTGTGTCTTTTTTGGTCATTTTGTATCTTTTTTTTGGTAATTTTGTGTCTTTTTTTAAATAATTTGGTGTATTTTTTAAATAATTGTGTGTCTTTTTTAAAATAATTTTGTCTCTTTTTAGGTAATTCTGTGTCTTTTTTTGTAATTTTGTGTCTTTTTAAAATAATTTTGTGTCTTTATTTGGTAATTTTGTGTCTTTTTTAATAATTTTGTCTTTTTTGGTCATTTTGTGTCTTTTTTTGGTCATTTTGTGTTTTTTATTTAGTAATGTTGTGTCTTCATTTGGTAATTTTGTGTCTTTTTTGGGTCATTTTGTGTTTTTTTTTTAGTAATTTTGTGTCTTTATTTGGTAATTTTGTCTTTTTTAATAATTTAGTCTTTTTTGGTCATTCTGTGTCTTTTTTTTGGTCATTTTCTTTCTTTTTTTTAAATAATTTGTGTCTTTTTTTATAATTGTGCCTCTTTTTTAATAATTGTCTCTTTTTTGGTCATTTTGTTTCTTTTTTAAGTAATTTAGTTACTTTAGTTAGTTTACTTTTTTGTGTCATTTTGGTGATACCTGCTGCCAATGAGCATATTTAAGTGCTCTAAAAACAAAACCATTCGTTGTTTTTTTATTTATTTATTTATTTAAGAATGTGTTTCATGGTAATGAATGTTGCTCACAGTGTCTCAAAAAAAATGTCAGAAAAAACCTTAAAATTCTTTAAAAAGATTATAAATTCATATTAAACAGTGACTTTAGATTGTAAAGGGTCAAAGAAAATATGTATTCATGCTCTTGGATTGTTGCTTTGAGCTGCAGCATGATGATGAGAATCAGCCAAAAGGAGCCATGCATGTGCTGTAAGGACAAACCTGCTGGACTTGAGAGGTTTAATGAGTAACATGCTGTTCCAGTATAGCTGCTATATGCTGTGTTTCATGTCTTTACATATGATAAACTAAATAATTTTGTGTATTTTTAAAATAATTTAATGTCTTTTTTTTTTTAAATAATTTTGTCTTTTTTAAATAATTTTGTGTCTTTTTTAAATAATTTTGTGTCTTTTTTAAATAATTTTGTCTTTTTTGGTAATTTTGTGTCTTTTTAAAATCATTTTGTGTCTTTTTTAAATAATTTTATGTCTTTTTTAAAATAATTTTGTGTCTTTTTTAAATAATTTTGTGTCTTTTTTAAATAATTTTGTCTTTTTTAAATAATTTTGTCTTTTTTGGTAATTCTATCTTTTCTGTAATTTGGTGTCTTTTTAAAATCATTTTGTGTCTTTTTTGGTCATTTTGTATCTTTTTTTGGTAATTTTGTGTCTTTTTTAAATAATTTTGTGTATTTTTTGAATAATTTTGTGTCTTTTTTAAATAATTTTGTGTCTTTTTTAAATAATTTTGTCTTTTTTAAATAATTTTGTGTCTTTTTTAAATAATTTTGTCTTTTTTGGTAATTCTATCTTTTTTTGTAATTTGGTGTCTTTTTAAAATCATTTTGTCTCTTTTTTGGTCATTTTGTATCTTTTTTTGGTAATTTTGTGTCTTTTTTAAATAATTTTGTGCATTTTTAAAATAATTTTATGTCTTTTTTTTAAATAATTTTGTCTTTTTTAAATAATTTTATGTCTTTTTTTTAAATAATTTTGTCTTTTTTAAATAATTTTATGTCTTTTTTTTTAAATAATTTTGTCTTTTTTAAATAATTTTGTCTTTTTTAAATAATTTTGTCTTTTTTAAATAATTTCGTCTTTTTTAAATAATTTTGTGTCTTTTTTAATAATTTTTTGTCTCTTTTTTTAAAAAATAATTTTGTCTCTTTTTTTGTAATTCTGTGTCTTTAAAATAATCTTAAAATGCTGTGTTTCATGTCTTTGCATATGATAAACTGCTGGCCGTCACCAGAGACACACAACGTCCCCACTATGTCATGGGAATCTAACATTAGGAGGTCATTGGGAGTTTGCAATATGCATGAAGCATGTGTAGCCTATATCTGCCCAGTAACCTTACCTGTGTTTGTGTTTCCCACCATTCAATATTAACACAAAGCACAAGCCGGCCAGGAGACTCTTCTATTAGTGGAGGCCTGAGGGTCGCACGCTAACTAGGGTTGTCAAAAGTATCCATACTCAAAAAAGCATCGATACTAAAACGTTGTATCCGGATACGATGCTCATTTTCAAAAGTATCGAGTATCTGAAGCTTGTTATCATAGTTGCAGTTTCTTTTTTGCACAACTGTTTTTTATTATAAATATTTAACCTGTGGTTCTGTTCATTTTTTTATATTTATTTATTTTTAATATTAATTCAAACAAAACACAACATAAGTCACCGTAACACAGTAAAAAAGAAAAAAAAAGAAAGAAAAAGAACAACAACAAAATCACAAAACCAACCTACATAATTAAATAAGTAAAACAACAATAAATAAGAACTAAAACACATTAAATAACATTAAAACTAAAACTAGACACAAACAAACATCAAACTTAATTACCACATAAAACATACAGTATATCAGTAAACTTAATAACCTGAGAGAAAATATTCTGTTCTGTTCATTTTTGAACTGTTGCATTTTACTTGTTAATAAAAATATTCCTGTTAAATTTTGGGGTTTTTGTTTTTATCTTTCTCCCAGTTGTTGTTTGACATTCCTAGATCATGTAAAGCCAAAGATATGATGGTTTTAATGTGATAGAACAGAAATATTAGAGCGTTGGTGGAGCTCTCTGTGTCATTTGTTTTGAAGAGTTGCAGCTAAGAAGGAAAAAAACCCTACAAATATACATGTTTTTATGGGACTTTTTTGTATATAGTTTTATTATATTTAAATGTTTACCTTTTTATATGTTCATATTTGTATCCTATGTTTACATTTCCAAGTTCCAAAACAGTTCATTGAGCATATTTGTGGTTTTTATTGTAGTAAATAGTATCATTTTTCAACTCGGATTTCATGATTTTTGGGCTCAATATGTTGATCAAGTAGGAAATAACGGTCAGATCATACAGGTGAAGATACAATGGAAACTAAATATGGGTATAGTAAACATTTTTATGTGGTACATGAAGGGTAAAATCTAAATGATTCAGAATCGGCCAAAACAGGCTCAGAGCCCAGAGGGTTAATGACACTTCAGTTTTTGTTGTTTTAAAAAATGGCGTTAATCTTTCAGATCTTTTCAAACAAGTGGAAGCTTGTGTTTCCAAACGGCTGAGAGTCTCTGAGCACCAGACGGATGGAAACCAAGCAGCCAGGAGACACGCCAGCAGGTCGCATTTCCTTCTAACTCATTATTTATAGTGAGGAGCAGTCTGGAGGAGGTGGGGTGGTGGAGGATCAGCACTGGGACCAGAGAACCACCTGAAGCTGACCAGCTAACCCTCACTCCTCTACCACTCACACACACACACACACACACACACACACACACACACACACACAGGGCTCTATCTAGAGCAGGGCTCTAAACTCAAGTTACCAGGGGGACGACGCACCGAAAAAGACACTAAATTACAGGAAAAAACTAAATAACTTAAAAAAAAAGACACAAAATGACCAAAAGACACAAAATGACTGAAATAACACTAAATTACTTAAAAAAAAGACACAAATTCCCTAAAAAAAAGACAAAATGACCAAAAAAAGACAAAATGACCAAAAAAAGACACAAAATGACCAAAAAAGACACAAAATGACTGAAAGACACAAAATGACCAAAAAAAGACACAAAATGACCAAAAAAATACACAAAATGACTGAAAAAACACTAAATTACTTTAAAAAAAAGACACAAAATGACCAAAAAAAGACAGAATTACCATAAAAGACAAAATTATTAAAAAAGGACAAAATTATTTTTAAAAAGACACAAAATTATCAAAAAAAGACACAAAATGTCCAAAAAAGGACACCAAATTACAAAAAAAAAGACAAAATGACCAAAAAAAGACACAAAATGACCAAAAAAGACACAAAATGACTGAAAGACACAAAATGAGCAAAAAAAGACACAAAATGACCAAAAAAATACACAAAATGACTGAAAAAACACTAAATTACTTTAAAAAAAAGACACAAAATGACCAAAAAAAGACAGAATTACCATAAAAGACAAAATTATTTTTAAAAAGACACAAAATTATCAAAAAAAGACACAAAATGTCCAAAAAAGGACACCAAATTACAAAAAAAAGACAAAATTACCAAAAAAAGACACAAAATGACCAAAAAAGACACAAAATGACTGAAAAAACACTAAATTACTTTAAAAAAAGACACAAAATGACCAAAAAAAGACAGAATTACCAAAAAAGACAAAATTATTTAAAAAAAAAGACAAAATTATTTAAAAAAAAAGACAAAATTATTAAAAAAAAGACACAAAATGACTGAAAAAGACACAAAATGACCAAAAAAAGACACAAAATGACTGAAAAAACACTAAATTACTTAAAAAAAAGACACAAAATGACCAAAAAAAGACACAAGACTCCTCACTACCGTTCACACACAGTGGTAGTGGGCATGAGGTGTCTGTGTTAGAGCTGCAGCAATTATTAGATTAATTGAACGATAATGGATTATTAAATTAATCGTCAACTATTTTGATAATCCAATAATTGGTTTAAGCAGTTTTTTTAAAGACAGTGACCCTCATTTATCAAGCGAGCGTAGAAACCAGCTCAGATCTGATCGTATATTTGGTCTGACGACAGGGTCCACGTGGGATTTATCAAACCATCGTATCTCTCCAATCACAGCGTGAGAATGATCGGCTGGTGATAAATGTGGCGGCTCGAAAAATGCATAATTTAAATACCACGCCCTAATATATATAATATATATATAATATATACCTGATTCAGAAGACTCGCCTTCAGAGTTTACCACACCGAAGGGCGCAATACGGCCAAAAGGAGGATTTTTCACCCTCTAAAGTTGCTTTATTAGCAAAGTGCACCGTTACAATTAACAATGGAGGCAATATAGACATATTACAGAAATACTGATCGTACCCTCCGCTCACGTCCAAATTGATAAATGCCGAGGCTTGCGTAGAAATCATCTTACGCCCACTTTACGCTCACTTTCTGACGTACGCTCGTTTGATAAATGAGGGCCAATAAGTCCAAATTCTCTGATTTCAGCTTCTTCAATGTGAATATTTCTGGTTTCTTTGTTCCTTTATGACAATAAACTGAATATCTCTTTGGTTTGTGGACAAAACAAGAGATTTGAGGACAAAATCTTGTGGTTTGGAAACACTCACTGATATTTTTATACATTTTATTCACCAAACAACTAATCGATTAATGGTTTAAATAATCGACAGATTAATCCATAATGATAATAATCAATAGTTGCAGCCCTAGACTGTATAGACCCTGAAGCCCTCACACAAGTACACATTCAATACAGGCAAGGTTTTTAAAAAATGTTATTTCAGTTCCCAAGGCCAAAACACAGAACTTTCAGACATGTAACTTCCAATTATTTTCATCATTGATTAATCTTTCGATCATTGTCTTGATCAAGGTTATAATAGCTTTGGATTTTTCAGTAATTTTAGTTTTAATTTTGTTGTGGATTTTTGTTTTCAAATTCAGTTAGTTTTAATTAGTTTTTAGAGTTAGTTTGCTAGTTTTATTAGTTGTAGTTTAGTTTTTATTAGTTGTAGTTTAGTTTTTATTAGTTGTAGTTTAGTTTTTATTAGTTGTAATTTAGTTTTTATTAGTTGTAGTTTAGTTTTTATTAGTTGTAGTTTAGTTTTTATTAGTTGTAGTTTAGTTTTTATTAGTTGTAGTGTAGTTTTTATTAGTTGTAGTTTAGTTTTTATTAGTTGTAGTTTAGTTTTTATTAGTTGTAGTTTAGTTTTTATAAGTTGTAGTTTAGTTTTTATTAGTTGTAGTTTAGTTTTTATTAGTTGTAGTTTAGTTTTTATTAGTTGTAGTTTAGTTTTTATTAGTTGTAGTTTAGTTTTCATTAGTTGTAGTGTAGTTTTTATTAGTTGTAGTTTAGTTTTCATTAGTTGTAGTTTAGTTTTTATTAGTTGTAGTTGTTGTGTAATGGGGTATTTGTTGGGTCCAGATTCAATAAGGTCACAATAAATGTTTCCTTTATTTCCTTTGTCTGATCCATCTCAGCCCCAATAAGTTTCTTAAGTCATAAAACCAGATAGATGAAATAGATTTCATATCAACCAAAAAGGTTTACGGATGAAAAAAGTTGACAAAGACCAAAACGAAGGACATTTTCACGATAATTTTAGTTGGTTTTAGTTAGTTTTGGAACCACAAAATACAGTTTCAGTTAGTTATCGTTTTTAAACAAACTCTAGTTTTTATTTTTATTTCAGTTAATGAAAATGTTTTTTTCAATTCTAGTTCTTGTTACTTCGTTAGTTTTCGTTAACTAGAATAACTTTGGTTGGATTGCCTCTGAGAGGAAAAGTTTGTCCCACATGTGTTATTAATTATTATTAATTATAAAGCATGTCGGCTCTTTAAAAACCATCTCCTGTAGACATTATGTTGGCTGAGATGTGAGTCAGACCTCTTAGAAAAGACAAGTCACTAAAACATTACAGCTGAAATCACATCGGAGCTTCCCCCATATGATACCATTAACTTTAATGAGGTTGTTCTCTTGTTAGAGCAGCCATTCTCAACCTTGGGGTCCCGACCCCAATTGGGGTCGCGAGATGATTTCTGGGGGTCGCCAAATCATTTTGGAAGTCAACTCTGTCTCCACTGTGTTAGAGTGTTCATGTGTTTTTGTCTTTTTGGTCATTTAATGTCTTTTTTCTCAGTTATTTTGTGTCATTTTTTGTCTTTTTCTGGTCATTTTGTGTCTTTTTTTGCCCATTTTGTGTTTTGTTTTTTAGTAATTTTGTCTTTTTTTGGTCATTTTGTGGTCAATGTGTGCCTTTTTTGTTATTTTGTGTCTTTTTCTGGTCATTTTTTGTCATTTTGTGGTCAATTTGAGTCCTTTTTTGCTTAATTTTATGTCATTTTTTGGTCAATTTGGTTCTTTTTTTGGGGGGTAATTTTGTGTCTTTTCTGACAAATCCCAAATTAGCAAATTATTATTTTACAAGGAGTCTCTGGCTTGAAGCTGACATATAAATGCACAGACAGAGAGATGTTTTAGTTGTTGTCTGCTTCATTATTTGTCCAAAATTTGTCGTATCAACTGAGTTTGTCTGATCTGAACTGTGAGATTGTGTTCAGTGAGACAACATGCATGTTAAATTGGGGGTCGCGACTCAAAAAGGTTGAGAACTCCTGGGTTAGAGAAGCTGAAGCATATGAGGATGTTTCAGGGGGTTTCAGAGCAACACAACCAGGGTTTCCCTCAGACAAAACACAGACAACTGCTCCACACCCCTCCCCCTCGCAGGGAGCAGGAAGTATCCTTTTACCACGGGGGGTCACGGAGTTTGCTGTGGGCTACAACCTGAGCCCTGCTTTTTCTCTTTAGCTTATTGGCAAAATAGCACCATTAAATGTATGCTGAGTTAGCTAGCAGCAGTCTCTTTTTGCAACGCACCCATGGATGTACTGACACTGGATTCATTCAGAGCTACGATGACTATTAAACCCTCTGGAGTCCATCTATTTACTGAAAATACACGTTTTATTGACAGTAATAACTTTATTTATGTCTGATATGTAGACAAGCTGAGAAAGCCAGTTAAAGTTCAATCATAGGAGCTTTCACAGTGTCACATTTATGTTTCTAGAACATTTTTAAAATGTGAATTTTCTTTCTACATCAGAAGATGGGTAAACGAGGACACAGACAATACAAAATCAGAGGAGCATTCATTTTCTGGCGGTGGGATGCTGAAGTTTTTTAGACTAATTGTGTCTATTCTACCCAGTGATGGAAGAAGCATTTAGATCCCTTCAGGCAGGATTTATACCTACATTTGTAAACTTGATTTGTACTGTGGTGTTCTTTTATGAAGTTTTGTACTTGAATGGGTGATGTGTGAAGTACAGTTATTACTGTAGGCTATTTTATATACTTGAAATGTTTTTTCTTTATTGTTTTACTATTTATGGGTCAAAGACGAATAAGGATTTAAAATGTGAAAATATATGAAAGTGTCTAAAAATGCCTATTTAAGCTCTTTCTATGTTTATTAGACTGTTCTGTATACAACTCAACAACAGAGAATAACTTTAAGAATGAAATTTGCATATTTTTTGTGGATTGTATGCAAAATGTATGAAAAATGTCCTTCCCGGGTAACGGGAATGGATTTTAAAATAATTCAAATTTCTACCATTGTTAGCTTATAAAAGTTAATAGATATCAATTTTTAGAGTTCAACCAACAATTACTGCTCAGAAAAACATAGTTTTATCAAAAACGTTTGCGATATATTTGGTTAATTATACTGGAATGGGCTTATTAGGTGCTCTTGATCATACAATCTTTCATGCCAAAAAGAGAAGAAAACTGGAAAATGTATTAGAATACTTTACAGTAAAGGCAAAAATATTTGTCATTGTATCCTCAACTCAAGAAAACCTGATTGTGTAAGATAATATTACATTTTAGCTTAAATTACTTCACTGCATCACTGTTACCCGGAATGACATGTTGTTATCCAGGAATGACGTACTGCAAGATTTCAAAGTTTTTCACTACTCATGAATATATCTTTTCAACAGTCATACATAGTATGAAGGGAGAGACACTGAGAACTGTTAAATATTTGAAAAATAATTTTTCAATCTTAATTTCAAAAACAGAACTGACCGTTTAACAGAAGACAAGTCAGGTCGAGAAAGAAAGAAAGAAGGAAAGAGAAAGAAAGAAAGAAAGAGATGGGGTCAATTTGACCCTTGAGGACGGTATGAGGGTTAAATGTAGGCATTTCATAAATTAATTTTGCCGGCATTTCATAAATTGTGTGCGGGGGGTTAACGACTCTGCCTTTTGAATGATCACAAATGAGGCCTAACATTAATTTTAATGCTAGGCTCCAAACAAATCTTCATAACTCAAAACTGAGGATCTCACTATGTAAATTCATAAATTTTCAGAAAGAGTAGGACCTGATGTATGTAGGGATGTACTGTATAAAGTGTTCATGTAGTATGAAATATGTGGACATGTTCATAGTTCAAACTTGGAAGAAGAAGGAAATCTTAACTGTTTCTATCAGGAATTGAAGAAAAAAATACAACTTAACATCATAAAATATCAGACACACATAAGTCTATTATTAATATAATATTACAATATCAACTTGATGCTTAAAAAATACGAAATAAAATACTATATTCATCAACATGTCCATTGTGGATAACAGAGGACATGTCCTGGGTAACAGAAGATCTTCGTTATCCAGGGAGGACATATTGTTATCCAGGGAGGACAAATAAGCTATTTTCCTGCCAAAACTTGGCCAAACAATGGCCTAGATAACTAAAACATAACGTAGTCTTCATCACATCAATGATAGATTTGACATGGAAAAGCCATTTTTTAAATAATAAAACCAGCATATGTTTTATTAGCGTTATCCAGAAAGACACATGATTTTAGGACATCATACACCAGTGACCAAAAAGGTCCAAATATCAGCATTTAAAGAGAGACTTATTGACCTTTCAAGAAGTTGTCTGGGTCCATCAGAGTCTTCTTGATTATGATGTAGCTGGTCAAATGACGACAGAAATGCTTTATGGGTAATGGTGGAATTTCAATGTCTGTTACCCAGTGAGGACATTAGGGAAATCCAAAAATGCGGACAAAAGTATTACTTGTGTAAAAATGTAAAAAAGCCTTGGGTTGTTACTGTATTAGTAGGTATTATTGCAAACAACACCACAATTATGCCCAAGTAGATTATGTATACATTTCTTAATTTTTTTTTATATTTTGTCAAATTTTTATAGTTAGATTTAAGCCCGGACGTTACTCAGGAAGGACATTTTGGTACTTTTGAGCACCATAGCTCCTTAAATGTTTATTTCTTACAATAGGTAATGATATAAGTAAGTAAAGAGGAGTGAGTTGGAGAACATAATGTAGTGTTTTAAAATGTTTATTTATTTATTACATAATAAATATGCTTCGGACCCTGAAATTGAGACGTCTCGTCTTTGACCCTTATTCTGTTGTTTTGAGACATGTTTATGGTGAAACCAAAGAGGAATTTCCACTCAGTGGATAAGAAAGTTTTCGTATTCGTATTGCCAATGCCACACTGTGAAATTACTCCACCACAAGTAAAAGTCCTGCATTCAAAAAAAAGTAAAAGTACAAAAGTACCAGAATCAAAATGCACTTAAAGTATCGAAAGTACTCGTTATGCAGAAAAGACCCACTAAGATTGTTCTATAAAGTCTAAATATATTACGACATTATTTGCATTAATGCATTGACTGCTGCAGGAGGACTGTGCCGCTTCGACTCGTTCTTACTCTTCTTAACGAGCCTCCGGCCCCCGCGGCTCGTTAAGAAGAGCCTCCGGCCACTGCAGCTTAATAAGAAGAGCCTCCGGCCCCACGGCTCGCTAAGAAGAGCCTCCGGCCCCACGGCTCGCTAAGAAGAGCCTCCGGCCCCACGGCTCGCTAAGAAGAGCCTCCGGCCCCGCGGCTCGTTAAGAAGAGCCTCCGGCCCCACGGCTCGCTAAGAAGAGCCTCCGGCCCCACGGCTCGCTAAGAAGAGCCTCCGGCCCCCGCGGCTCTTTAAGAAGAGCCTCCGGCCCCTGCGGCTCGTTAAGAAGAGCCTCCGGCCCCCGCGGCTCTTTAAAGGAACACTCCACGGTTTTTTCATATTAAAACATGTTATTCGGTCAAGTAAGACGAGTTGATACAGACCTCTTGCGTCTCAATGCGTGCACTCAATCGCCCTGGCGCGCAGCGCCACTTGGCTAGCACTTAGCTTAGCCCAGTTCATTCATTAGGATCCACACAGATGGACTTCGACTCGGCGCAGTAATATCATCACTCCTGAAAAATCTTCTCCCCTCAGGAGTGATGATATTACTGCGCCGAGTCGAAGTGCTCCCAAGTGCTATTCCGCCATACATTATAGTTCTCCTTTTTATCCGCTTAGAAAAGCGCCACGTTTTATTTTGTGTCGCCATACTTGGCCGTTTAACTACTCGTGTAGCTGTATTTAAATAGGGAAAACGTGGAGGAGTTTGGTCTCTTCTAACTGTCCATCTGTTTGGATCCTAATGAATGAACTGGGCTAAGCTAAGTGCTAGCCAAGTGGCTCCGCGCGCCAGGGCGATTGAGTGCACGCATTGAGACGCAAGAGGTCTGTATCAACTCGTCTTACTTGACCCAATAACATGTTTTAATATGAAAAAAACGGTGGAGTGTTCCTTTAAGAAGAGCCTCCGGCCCCCGCGGCTCGTTAAGAAGAGTCAGAACGAGTCTCCAAAAGTCTCCAATAACACCAGAAAAAGTCGCTGGATTTGTTGCCAATTGCTTTTCTGAAAAATAGTCGCTAAGGGGGTCTGAAAAGTCGTGAAATATAGCAACAAAGTTGCTAAGTTGGCAACACTGCTTTGCCAGCTTTTACGAATACAAATGAACAAAAGAAAAGAGTGAATTCAAATCATCCCCCAAAAAGTTACATAATATAGGAAAACACACCACAAACAAGTGGTAGAAGCTACATCTTGTAACAGGTTTTTACATGTTATGTAAATAAGTGTGGTTAGACTGTGTGTGGAGTGAAGAAGACAAAAGGAAGTGAGTCAACGAATAGCCCTGCTGTATCAAATCTAGCTGAAGAACACCAAAACAGAGACATGAAGCAATGCATAACAGACGCATGAAGCAATGTCAGGGTGTTTTCATCCAGCTGGGCTCATAAAAACAGGTGCCACGTGATGTTGATGCATTTCTAAGTGTGTATGAAATACGTCATTAACAAAAAGGATCCTATGGAAGGCTACAAACACAACAACACACCCATCAGCCATAGGTGGCTGTTAAAGGATTACCTGCTGCTGGGAAAACAGCATTCAACACATCATGTTGCTTTGGGCTGCGAGGACATTTAACAGGCTCCACATTCCCCTGACATGAGGCGCAGCAGAAATGTGGGGTGTTTTCTGTGTTCCTCTTTAATAGCACACATCACACATCCACAGAGGAAAGAAGGGAAGTTCACTCTTTTTAAAGAGTGAAAAGAGAGACTTATTGACCTTTCAAGAAGTTGTCTGGGTCCATCAGAGTCTTCTTGATTATGCTGTAGCTGGTCAAATGACGACAGAAATGCTTTATGGGTAATGGTGGAATTTCAATGTCTGTTACCCAGTGAGGACATTAGGGAAATCCAAAAATGCGGACAAAAGTATTACTTGTGTAAAAATGTAAAAAAGCCTTGGGTTGTTACTGTATTAGTAGGTATTATTGCAAACAACACCACAATTATGCCCAAGTAGATTATGTATACATTTCTTAATTTTTTTGACATTTTGTCAAATTTTTATAGTTAGATTTAAGCCCGGACGTTACTCAGGAAGGACATTTTGGTACTTTTGAGCACCATGGCTCCTTAAATGTTTATTTCTTACAATAGGTAATGATATAAGTAAGTAAAGAGGAGTGGGTTGGAGAACATAATGTAGTGTTTTAAAATGTTTATTTATTTATTACATAATAAATATGCTTCAGACCCTGAAATTGAGACGTCTCGTCTTTGACCCTTAATGTTAATGTTCAACATATAAACACCTTCTAATGCTCAACATGGTCTAAAATGACCCTCATCCATTCATTCCCCATGTTATTAATGCTGCTGTGTGTTTGAATATCTTTTTTTATTACAACAGATCATTATATCCATTTTTACTTTCATACTTTATGAAGAAAACTAGTTTTTGTATTATTACATCAAGTTTACACACATGGGTCTAAAATGACCTTGTGCATTAGAAGAGTAGTGATACAAAAAGTGATTCACTGAATGAACAATGTGAGTATATGTGTCACTATGTTTGTCTTATTTTGAAGGTTTAACTTTAAAAGAGTTGTTAGAACCACCAGGTTACATTGGAAAATCACATATTTTAACATTTGAGACTTATTAGAGCCACCAAATAATAATTTACATTGGAAAAAAACACCAATTTAACAAACTAGGATAGTTAATATTTGTGTCTTCTTTGTCAGGTTTTAAATTGGTGACAACATATAAACACCTTCTAATGCACAACATGGGTCAGAAATCACCTGGTGCATTAGAAGAGTAGTGATAAAAAAAAGGGTTTTATTCAAAAAGTAAGAAATGGAAACTAAAAATTAGCATGTATGATGTTCAAAAACAAGTTATTGAGGAAAACTTGGAATGCTGAATGATGCAATTAATTTATTGCAAAGATATAGTCTGTTTTAATAATATTGTGTCTTTTTTTATAATTTTGTGTCTTTTTGGTAATTCTGTCTTTTTGGTAATTTTGTGTCTTTTTTAAAATAATTTTGTGTCTTTTTTTTATAATTGTGTCTCTTTTTTAATAATTTTGTGTCTTTTTAAAATAATTTTGTGTCTTTTTTTATAATTGTGTCTCTTTTTTAATAATTTTGTGTCTTTTTAAAATAATTTTGTGTATTTTTTAAATAATTTTGTGTCTTTTTTGGTCATTTTGTGTATTTTTTAAATAATTTTGTGTCTTTTTTGGTATTTTGTGTCTTTTTTTAATAATTTTGTGTCTTTTTTTTAGTCATTTTGTGTCTTTTTTGTAATTTTGTGTCTTTTTAGTCATTTTGTGTTTTTTTTTAGTCATTTTGTGTCTTTTTTGGGTTAGGGTTAGGATTAGGTTTTATTTTGTGTCTTTCTTGGTCATTTTGTGTCTTTTTTTTGGTAATTTTGTGTTTTTTTTAATCATTTTGTGTCTTTTTTTGGTAATTTTGTGTCTTTTATAGTCATTTTGTGTCTTTTTTTAGTCATTTTGTGTCTTTTTTTAGTCATTGTGATACTGCCTCCAGCGGCCCCCAGGTAATTTGAGTTCGATACCCCTGATTTAGACCATGTTGTGCATCAAAGGGTTAATGGGATACAGAGTGAATCTGTATGTGACGGTATTTTCTTGGGTCTACAAGCAAACACACACAACACACACATACACACACATACAGTCCCACGTGCCAACAAACACACACATGCTCCTCCTTGGAGCAGCTTATCTTATCACCACATTCAGCTTTCTGCAGCAACAGATACAACTCACAAAATAGAAACAGACAAGGACGACACAACCACAGTTACTGATAACAACCTGAAACAGACTGACAAAGACCCACTGAATGACTGGAGACGGTGGACAGAGACAGACCAGCTGGACAGGACGTCCTCTGATGGAATTACACTTTCTAACACAGAGGTCTCAAACTCTAATTAGCTGGGGGCCGCTGGAGGCAGGATCAAAAGGACCAAAAAAAGACACACAATTACTAAAAAAAAGACACAAAATGACCAAAAAAAGACACAAAATGACCCAAAAAGACACAAAATGACCAAAAAAAGACACAAAATGACTAAAAAAAGACACAAAATGACCAAAAAAGACCCAAAATTACTGAAAAAAGACAAAATGACTGAAAAAGACACAAAATTATTTAAAAAAGACACACAATTATTAAAAAAGACACAAATTAAAAAAAGACACAAAATTACTTAAAAAAAGACACAAAATGACAAAAAAAGACACACAATTACTAAATAAACACAAAATTAAAAAAAAAAGACACAAAATGACCAAAAAAAAGACACAAAATGACCAAAAAAAGACCCAAAATTACTGAAAAAACACTACATTACTTTAAAAAGACCCAAAATGACCAAAAAAGACCCAAAATTACTGAAAAAAGACAAAATGACTGAAAAAGACACAAAATTATTTAAAAAAAGACACAAAATTACTAAAAAAAGACAAAATTATTTAAAAAAGACACACAATTATTAAAAAAGACACAAAATTACTTAAAAAAAGACACAAAATGACCAAAAAAAGACACAAAATTACTGAAAAAACACTACATTACTTTAAAAAGACCCAAAATGACCAAAAAAGACCCAAAATTACTGAAAAAAGAAAAAAAAAACACTACATTACTTTAAAAAGACCCAAAATGACCAAAAAAGACCCAAAATTACTGAAAAAAGACAAAATGACTGAAAAAGACACAAAATTATTTAAAAAAAGACACAAAATTACAAAAAAAAGACAAAATTATTTAAAAAAGACACACAATTATTAAAAAGACACAAATTAAAAAAAGACACAAAATGACTTAAAAAAAAGACACAAAATGACAAAAAAAAGACACAAAATGACCAAAAAAAGACACAAAATGACCAAAAAAAGACACAAAATTACTGAAAAAACACTAAATTACTTTAAAACGACACAAAATGACCAAAAAAAGACACAAAATGACTGAAAAAAGACAAAATGACTGAAAAAGACACAAAATTATTTAAAAAAAAACACAAAATTACTAAAAAGAAAAAGACAGAATTACCAAAAAAGACAAAATTTAAAAAAGACACACAATTATTAAAAAAAGACACAAAATTATTTTTAAAAAAAGACACAAAATTATTTAAAAAAATACACTAAATTACCAAAAACAGTAATTAAAGGGACCTTCCACACACAACACGGCAAAGTGCCATTCATATAAAACTCACATTAAACTTTCATATCAAGGTGGGGGCCACAAAATATCATCACGAGGGCCACAATTGGCCCACGGGCCGCCATCTAGTGGGGTGAAAAGAATGAAGCGAATGCTTCTGGAGGCTTGGTTGTCCCAACACGAGCAGAAAGCACTTCACACTGCAGCCTCTCAAACAAGCTTCAAAGGTACTGAAGGAGTATAAATATTAGCTTTTTACACATGGCTGACATGTTGGCCTGTTCTACGGAGAACATTCAGCCTCAGGGACGCCCAGAGAGGACCCGAGGAACTAAAGTGTTCTATGTGAGCTCTTCAGATCTACGGTTACTTCCTGATACTCCTATTAACTGTTTCACCACCAAACTACAAACTACTGCTACCAGCCTTTCTCTGTATTTTGACTTAATGACAGTTTATCTGAAGGTTTTGTTCATTAAATGTCTTGTTCAGTGTTTGGTGACTAACAGACGCTCCAAGGAGTCTCTGCTCAGTTTACTGAGGTCAGTAACAACATTTAAACTAGCATCAGTTAATGCTAAGGACTACAAGAACCACCTAAAGGACCTGTAGAACCACAATAACCACCTAAAGGACCCATAGAACCACCTAAAGGACCACAAGAACCACCTAAAGGACCCATAGAACCACCTAAAGGACCTGTAGAACCACAATAACCACCTAAAGGACCCATAGAACCACCTAAAGGACCTGTAGAACCACCCAAAGGACCCATATAACCACCTAAAGGACCCATAGAACCACCTAAAGAACCACAATAACCACTGAAAGGACCACAATAACCACCTAAAGGACCACAATAACCACCTAAATGACCAAAAGAATCACGTAAAGGACCACAAGAACCACCCAAAGGACCCGTAGAAACACCCAAAGGACCAAGAAAACCACCTAAAGGACCAAAAGAATCACCCAAAGGACCACAAGAACCACCTAAATGACCAAAAGAACCACCTAAAGGACCACAAGAACCACCTAAAGGACCACAATAACCACCTAAAGTACCAAAACAACCTCCTAAAGGACCAAAAGGACCAAGAAAACCACCTAAAGCACCAAAAGAATCACCCAAAGGACCACAAGAACCACCTAAATGACCAAAAAAACCTCCTAAAGTACCAAAAGAACCACCTAAAAAGGACCAAAAGAACCACATGGTACAAACTAACTACATACAGCTCAACTCCATATAGTTTTACAGCAGTATTCTATGTTGTATTGGAGGCATTTCCCATACTGGTACCAGTAACAAAGTTAACGTTCCTGCCTGGAGAGAAGTGGAACCAGTGAACCCATCCTGTTACTGTTACAGAATGGAAGAACACCACTTCAGCTTCTACTGGATGTGACCTTTTCCTTCCTCTTGGCGTTCTGTCTGAGCGAGGGAGTGTCAGGCTGAGTGGGTCGAGTCCCGTTAGAGCAGCCAGTCAGTGACGCAGCGGGACATGATGGGACTTGTTGGGACTTGTTGGTTTTGATGGTCTGTAGGTGTGTCAGTTGATACGGAGCAGGGCGGGAAATGATCACCAGCCACTGCCAAAGCCTGGGGAACCCTGGATGTCAAGGTTCTAACTTTAAATAGTCGATCCAAAGGCCAACTTTGGCACAAGACAAATGATTCTGAAGGTCTAAAAATCTAAATCAGATGTTGGTTCTGGATCCGAGCCATGTGGTACTCTACTCCTAACGTCTACGTCCCTGATACTAACAAGCTGGAATCATTCTCACAAGTGTCCTGTCTGTCTGTCTGTCTGTCTGTCTGTCTGTCTATACCTGAGAGTGTCTGTCTGCCTGTCTGTCTGCCTGTCTGTCTGCCTGTCTGTCTGTCTGCCTATACCTGAGAGTGTCTGTCTGAGTGTCTGTCTGTCTGTCTGTCTGTCTGTCTGCTTGCCTGTCTGTCTGTCTGTCTGTCTGTCTGTCTATACCTGAGAGTGTCTGTCTGTCTGTCTGTCTGTCTGCCTATACCTGAGAGTGTCTGTCTGAGTGTCTGTCTGTCTGTCTGTCTGTCTATACCTTGAGAGTGTCTGTCTGTCTGCCTGTCTGTCTGTCTGCCTATACCTGAGAGTGTCTGTCTGAGTGTCTGTCTGTCTGTCTGTCTGTCTGTCTGTCTGTCTGTCTGTCTGTCTGTCTGTCTGCCTGCCTGCCTGCCTGCCTGCCTGCCTGCCTGCCTGTCTGTCTGTCTGTCTGTCTATACCTGAGAGTGTCTGTCTGTCTGTCTGTCTGCCTGTCTGTCTGCCTATACCTGAGAGTGTCTGTCTGAGTGTCTGTCTGTCTGTCTGTCTGTCTGCCTGCCTGCCTGCCTGCCTGCCTGTCTGTCTGTCTGTCTGTCTGTCTGTCTGTCTGTCTATACCTGAGAGTGTCTGTCTGTCTGTCTGTCTGTCTGTCTGTCTATACCTAAGAGTGTCTGTCTGTCTGTCTGCCAGCCTGTCTGCCTGTCTGTCTGTCTATACCTGAGAGTGTCTGTCTGAGTGTCTGCCTGTCTGTCTTTCTGCTCTAAACTGGAGGCGATTCCTCTTGGAAAAACGTCTGGCTGAAAAAGTTTCCATCAGTAAAAGTTGGAGGAAACGGCGGGGACAGAAAACCCAAACCCAAATGAGTACCAGACACTAAACAGTCGCTATGAAGGGAATGTGACAGTAATAGCAACAAAGCTGAACAGAACCATCTCAGGCATTTTACTTTGGAGGGAAATGATGTCTCTTGTGTTTGTTTCACTGCCGGAGATTTGATCACATCTCAAGAGATTCCTAAAGGTTGTTTCCTGTCTGAAGTGACTTTATATGGTTTATTTTATGAACATGCTACAGCTCATAGCAATAAAAAAGAGCATTCAATACAGATTTTCTTTAAGAAATAAATAAGTGTGCACTCCATTTTTGACCCTTTATAACATATACAATCTGAAGCATGGGTCTCAAACCCGCGGGCCATTTGTGGCCCTCGTGACGATATTTTGTGGCACTTTATCGTTTTGTGTATGGAAGGTCCCTTTAATTACTTTTTTTTGTAACTTTGTGTCTTTTTTAAATAATTGTGTGGTTTTTTAAAAGTAATTTTGTGTCTTTTTTGGTAATTCTGTGTCTTTTTTTGGTCATTTTGTGTCTTTTTTTTTTTTAGTAATTTTGTGTATTTTTGGTAATTTTGTGTCTTTTTAAGTACTTTTGTTTTTTCTGTCATTTTGTGTCTTTTTTGGATCATTTTGTGTCTTTTCTGGTCATTTTGTGTCTTTTTAAGTAATTTTGTGTCTTTTTTTGGTCATTTTGTGTCTTTTTAAAGCAATTTAGTGTTTTTTCAGTAATTTTGTGTCTTTTTTTGGTCATTTTGTGTCTTTTTAAAGTAATTTTGTGTTTTTTCAGTAATTTTTTAAACAAATGTGTATTTATTTTTTATAAAGTTTATTAAATATTTATTGTATAGAAGTGTGGGGAAACCATGACATTTTTATCTGGACGCATTACAGTAATGAATTTGTTAATCAAAATATGTTGTTATTATGTATTACTATATTGTTCATTCATATAAAAGTGAAATATATTTAGTTTAATAAAGTATGTCCTTATAATCTTCACAGACAGAACTTAGACTGACTTCATGACAATCACCCATCCTAAAATTCTCCAATAATCAAACAAAAAATGAGCATTTTCACATGTCACAACATGTAAATGAGTCAAATGTTCATAATAAAAAGCCTTGAAATAGTTTAGTGGGGTTGAAACTGGGCAGTGGGCCTGCTGGGCGTCATTGAGTTTAGTCTGGTTGCAGATCTAACATTTACTCTTGCTGAGTGCTGAGGCAGCGATCCAGATTCCTTGTGTCACTATCAAAGACTGGAGGAGAGAACAGAGCGGCAGAGGGCCAGTGTTTATCTTCTGGGAAGCTAACCAACTAATGGACATGACCTCAAATCCCTGGTGTCAACAAATACACACATCAGCAGCTTTGGATCACTTTAACTTGCTATTTACAGTAACAAGCAGCTCCACAGTGATTCGGTGTTTACAGGTCTGACATCACACCTTTAAGGTAGCGCAGAGATTCGCTGTGAGCTGGAAACTGTTGGGTCAGGAAATTGGCGGTCTTGTTTATAGGTGTGATGTCAGGAAGATGGAGGTGTGTGTGTGTGTGTGTGTGTGTGTGGTGAATCACGGCTGAGAGGACGTCTGGGATAGTACAGTTTGTCTAGGTCAGGGGTCTCAAACTGGCGGCCCGCGGGCCAATTGTGGCCCTCGTGACGATATTTTGTGGCCCCCACCTTGATATGAAAGTTTAATGTGAGTTTTATATGAATGGCACTTTACCGTGTTGTGTGTGGAAGGTCCCTTTAATTACTGTTTTAAATAATTGTGTGTTTTTTTAATAATTTTGTGTCTTTTATGGTAATTCTGTGTCTTTTTTTGGTCATTTTGTTTCTCCTTTAAGTAATTTAGATTTTTTTTCTGTCATTTTGTGTCTTTTATTTTTAGTAATTTTGTGTATTTTTGTTGGTCATTTTGCGTCTTTTTGGTACCTCTGTCTTTTTTGGTAACTCTGTCTTTTTTGGTAATTTTGTGTCTTTTTTTGGTAATTTTATATCTTCTTTAATAATTTTGCATCTTTTTTAATCATTTTGTGTCTTTTGTTGGTAATTTTCATGTCTTTTTTATTAATTTTGTGTCTTTTTTTAGTAATTTTGTGTCTTTTTTAAATAATTTTGTGTCTTTTTGGTAATTCTGTGTCTTTTTTAAAATAAGTTTGTGTCTTTTTTTGGTAATTTTCGTGTCTTTTTTATTAATTTTGTGTCTTTTTTTATTAATTTTGTGTCTTTTTTAAATAATTTTGTGTCTTTTTTTGGTAATTTTGTGTCATTTTTAAATAACTTTGTGTCTTTTTGGTAATTCTGTGTCTTTTTTCAAATAATTTTGTGTTTTTTTTAAATAATTTTGTGTCTTTTTGGTAATTCTGTGTCTTTTTTTAAATAATTTTGTGTCTTTTTTTGGTCATTTTGTTTCTTCTTTAAGTAATTTAATTTTTTTTCCCTGTCATTTTGTGTCTTATTTGGTCAATTTGTGTCTTTTTGGGTCATTTTGTGTCTTTTTTAAGCAATTTAGTTTTTTTCTGTCATTTGGTCAGTTTGATACTGCCTCCAGCAGCCCCCAGGTAATTTGAGTCTGAAACCCCTGCATTAGAGCATGAAATATGTGAAGTTACTGCACTGTAAACATTTAAATGTCAGTTTCATCATATCTGGTGAAGTGATGCTCCTATATGTGGGCCTGTGGTAGCGTCCATGAAAAACTGTGGCATTTAAAAAACTGCAATTTAAGTTTAAATAATCGACAGATTAATCGATAATGGAAATAATCGTTAGTTGCACTATATAATAAGACGTCTATCAAACTGTATGGGCTGGGTGCAGCTTTAGTAGTGAAGATATTTAGTGTCGGGATAGATAAAGACACCCAGAGAGTCTCTGTTCTTCTGTTCAGCACCACAGACACACAAAGGTGAGCAAGCAGGAGAAACCCAATCACAAGAGGTCACATGAGAAGCTTTGAGTCTGCTGCAGCAGTGAAACACACCTGACACACTGATACATGTGTCACAGCAGGTTAACCCTTCACTGGCACAAAGACACCACGGTTCCACAATAACTTCACTTAGAATAACAGGAAATATACGCAAAGTATAAGTAGTGGTGTTGCAAGAATTTATGATTTAGTCACCGAATCTGAGAGAAACCTTCAGAAAATGAGGCATTTTAGGGTCAAAGTCTTTTTTTGGTTGTTCCAATAGTGTGATTTTTATATATTAGTTAGTTTTCATCAACTATAAGTTGATGAAAACTAACGAAATAACAAAAACTAGAATTGAAAAAACATTTTCGTTAACTTAAATCAAAATAAAAACAAGAGTTTGTTTGTTTGTGAGTTTGTTTGTTTGTGAGTTTGTATACAGTATTAGTAATAGAAGAGGTGCACCACCTTAAAATAATAACTTATGTATGAAATAAAGCAAAATTGAAATCTAAAACTTTGTCACAAGATCAAACAGACACCAAGGAGTTCATTTCAAGGTTAACGAAAATGTTTTTTCAATTCAGTAAACGAAAATGTTTTTTCAATTCTAGTTTTTGTTATTTCGTTAGTTTTCATCAACTTATAGTTGATGAAAACTAACGAAATAACAAAAACTAGAATTGAAAAAACATTTTCGTTTACTGAAATCAAAATAAAAACAAGAGTTTGTTTGTGAGTTTGTTTGTGAGTTTGTTTGTGAGTTTGTTTGTTTGTGAGTTTGTATACAGTATTAGTAATATAACAATATAATATAATAATATATATATATATATATATATATATATATATATATATATATATAATATAAGAATATAACAAAAACTAGAGTTGAAAAAACTATTTTTTTCAATTCTAGTTTTTGTTATTTCAAAAACAAAAAAGAAATAACAAAAACTAGAATTGAAAAAACATTTTCGTGTTTTTTCAATTCTAGTTTTTGTTATTTCGTTAGTTTTCATGATGAAAACTAACGAAATAACAAAAACTAGAATTGAAAAAACATTTTCGTTTACTTAAATCAAAATAAAAACAAGAGTTTGTTTGTTTGTGAGTTTGTTTGTTTGTTTGTTTGTATCCAGTATCAGTAACAGAAGAGGAGCAGCAGCAGTCTCACCTCCTCGTGCTCCGGCCCTGGAGGAGCCTCTGCTCTGGGAGTCCTCCCAGCCCTCCCAGTACCTCCCCACACATCCTCCCATGGTGGTCTGAAGCCTGCAGGTGGTCTCCACGCGTCCCACTAGCTGGTCAGGGGGCCCATCCCGGACTGGGACCAGGAGCTGGCTCCGAAGAAGAAGAAGAGGAGGATGAGGAAGAAGTGGACTGGTCAGGGCTCCAGTGTTCCCAGTCTCTGTCCCAGTCTCTGCAGCTCCAGGACTGTAGTGGTCTTGATGCTGGTCTGGTCTCCCTGTAGATAAACTCTCTGTGTGGATCCCAGCTGGTGGTTTCTGAGTCCCCAGCAGGATTTAAAGCTCCTGACCAGCACACCCGGTAGAAACCAGTCCAACCAGTCCAAACAGTGTCTGTTAACCAGTAGGAGTGAACCAGTAAGGGTCCAGGCACTAACTGGTGACCCAGTAGGAGTGAACCAGTAAGGGTCCAGGCACTAACTGGTTAACCAGTAGGAGTGAACCAGTAAGGGTCCAGGCACTAACTGGTGACCCAGTAGGAGTGAACCAGTAAGGTGAAGCTGCTGTAAATGAAGCCAAACAGTCCAAACAGAGCAGCTTCCTGCCTTCCTGCTCGCTAACAGGCTAGCAGGCTAAGAAGCTAACAGGCTAAGAAGCTAACAGGCTAAGAAGCTAACAGGCTAAGAAGCTAGCAGGCTAACAGCTAACTGCTGCTACAGCACCACTAAACACAGACTAACTTCACTCTAACGGTGAGTTTCCTCCAGAGAACAGAGCCGGGTCCGGGTCCAGGTCCAGTCCCCGGACTGTTCCTCTGCGGTGATAGTGGACTAACTGTCCGTAGTGTCCGTAGTGTCCCGGTCGGTGCTGTTTAGAGCGTCTGTGCTGCTGGGAGCTGCTAACTAACTGACTAACTACCGAGCGGCGCAGCTAGCGACACCAACTTTAGTATTTTTACGTCATTGCGTCATCACGCAGGCAGGCAGGTGTTGGGTTCTGTTACGTCAGGAAAGAAGAAGAAGATGTTATTATGAATGAAACTAGAGTAAAAATAAACTATCTATCTATCTATCTATCTATCTATCTATCTATCTATATATATATATATATATATATATATATATATATATATATATATATATATATATATATATATATATATATATGTAGCTATAATATTTATTTATTTATTTATTTTATTTATTTATTTATATTCTTTTCTCTGCTTATTTTTATTTTATTTTTCTATTTATGTATGTATGTATGTATGTATGTATGTATCTATCTATCTATCTATCTATCTATCTATCTATCTATCTATATATATATATATATATATAGGTATATATATAGGTATAATATTTATTTATTTTATTTATTTATTTATTTTTATTCTTGTCTCTGCTTATTTTTATTTTATTTATTTTTTTACATTTGAAGAGTGTATACATGTTTGGGTACATATATATATATAGGTATAATATATTTTATTTTATTTATTTGTTCATTTTTACTATATATTTATTTATCTGTCTACTTTTCATTTTGAGATACATAAGTAACTGTAATACAATTGTGGCCCTCGTGATGATATTTTGTGGCCCCCACCTTGATATGAAAGTTTAATGTGAGTTTTATATGAATGGCACTTTACCGTGTTGTGTGTGGAAGGTCCCTTTAATTACTGTTTTTGGTCATTTTGTGTCTTTTTTTAATAATTTTGTGTTTCTTTTATAATAATTTTGTCTCTTTTTTTTGGGTCATTTTGTGTCTTTTTTGGGTCATTTTGTGTCTTTTTTAATCATTTTGTGGCTTTTTAAAATAATTTTGTGTCTTTTTTAAATAATTTTGTGTCTTTTTTTAATAATTGTACCAGTCCGTGGCCTAGAAGTTAGAGAGTCACCGGTTTGAATCCCGGTACTGACAGGTCTAGGACTGAAGTGTCCTTGAGCAAGGCACCAAACCCCCCTGCACTGCTCCTTGCATGGTGTGTTCACTTGTGTGTAAACAAGGATAAAGGGTTAAATGCAGAGGTTGAATTTCCCCATTGTGGGATTAATAAAGTAATCTTCTTTTTCTTTTAAAATAATTTTGTCTTTTTTTGGTCATTTTGTTTCATTTTTAAGTTATTTAGTTTTTTCTGTCATTTTCTGTCTTTTTTAAAACAAATTTGTGTCATCTTTTGGTCATTTTGTGTCTTTTTTGTAATTTTGTGTCTTTTTTTGGTCATTTTGTGTCTTTTTTGTAATTTTGTGTCTTTTTTTGGTCATTTTGTGTCTTTTTTGTAATTTTGTGTCTTTTTTTGGTCATTTTGTGTATTTTTTCTAGTAAGTTTGTGTCTTTTTTTTGGTCATTTTGTCTTTTTTAAGTAATTTAGTTTTTTCTGTCATTTTGTGTCTTTTTTAAGTCATTTTGTGATTTTTTTTGGTCATTTTGTGTCATTTTTGTAATTTTGTGTCTTTTATTTCCCCATTGTGGGATTAATAAAGTAATCTTCTTTTTCTTTTAAAATAATTGTCTTTTTTTTGTAATTTTGTGTCTTATTTTGGTCATTTTGTGTCTTTTTTATGTAATTTTGTGTCTTTTTTTTTGTAATTTTGTGTCTTTTTTTTGTAATTTTGTGTCTTTTTTTGGTCATTTTGTGTCTTTTTTTGGTCATTTTGTCTTTTTTAAGTAATTTCGTTTTTTTCTGTCATTTTGTGTCTTTTTTTAAGTAATTTTGTGTCTTTTTTTGGTCATTTTGTGTATTTTTTCTAGTAATTTTGTGTCTTTTTTTGGTCATTTTGTGTATTTTTTCTAGTAATTTTGTGTCTATTTTTGGTCATTTTGAAACTGCCTCCAGCGGCCCCCAGGTATCAAGAAATCAAGAAAGTAAAAAAAAAAACAACTAAATTCCACACTGAGGCTGAGTGTTTTAGAATCCGGACAGCACCTGAAGGCACCACCAAAAAAACATTTTAAATAAATTTTTTTTTACATCAGAAACAATTTTAAACAACACACACCACCTAAAATGACCTCACTGTAACACTGTATGTTCGTTAACGATCCATTTTTAATAAAAATAAAATATAAAATGAGTCACTTTTTGCGTGTGAGTCCAACTTCCCGCGCATGCGCAGTGTGTGTTGGGTAAGAGGAGCATGATGGCTGCAGACAGCAGCGAGCTGCTGCTGCTGGCTCTGGTGGAGGAATATGTCTCCGGACTACAGGACAGCAAGGCCACAGACACAGCGACAGGTAGGCACCCTTCATCTTCATCTTCCTCACCTGGTGGCAGCTGCTCGGGGACGGAAACATGGCGGAGTTCCCGCTCTAAAGATGCGCAGCTCCACATGATGATAACTAGCTAACTACTTCCTGTTGGGGTTAAAAACTCTCCAGCTGGGACACTTTCTACCTGGCAACAGACTCACTAAACACTTTCTGCTGGTTTCTACCTGGCAACAGACTCACTAAACACTTTCTGCTGGTTTCTACCTGGTAACAGACTCACTAAACACTTTCTGCTGGTTTCTACCTGGCAACAGACTCACTAAACACTTTCTGCTGGTTTCTACCTGGCAACAGACTCACTAAACACTTTCTGCTGGTTTCTACCTGGCAACAGACTCACTAAACACTTTCTGCTGGTTTCTACCTGGCAACAGACTCACTAAACACTTTCTGCTGGTTTCTACCTGGCAACAGACTCACTAAACACTTTCTGCTGGTTTCTACCTGGCAACAGACTCACTAAACACTTTCTGCTGGTTTCTACCTGGCAACAGACTCACTAAACACTTTCTGCTGGTTTCTACCTGGCAACAGACTCACTAAACACTTTCTGCTGGTTTCTGCCTGGCAACAGACTCACTAAACACTTTCTGCTGGTTTCTACCTGGCAACAGACTCACTAAACACTTTCTGCTGGTTTCTACCTGGCAACAGACTCACTAAACACTTTCTGCTGGTTTCTACCTGGCAACAGACTCACTAAACACTTTCTGCTGGTTTCTACCTGGCAACAGACTCACTAAACACTTTCTGCTGGTTTCTACCTGGCAACAGACTCACTAAACACTTTCTGCTGGTTTCTGCCTGGCAACAGACTCACTAAACACTTTCTGCTGGTTTCTACCTGGCAACAGACTCACTAAACACTTTCTGCTGGTTTCTACCTGGCAACAGACTCACTAAACACTTTCTGCTGGTTTCTACCTGGCAACAGACTCACTAAACACTTTCTGCTGGTTTCTACCTGGCAACAGACTCACTAAACACTTTCTGCTGGTTTCTGCCTGGCAACAGACTCACTAAACACTTTCTGCTGGTTTCTACCTGGCAACAGACTCACTAAACACTTTCTGCTGGTTTCTGCCTGGCAACAGACTCACTAAACACTTTCTGCTGGTTTCTACCTGGCAACAGACTCACTAAACACTTTCTGCTGGTTTCTACCTGGCAACAGACTCACTAAATGTGTCTGAGGTGTTTTATTGAGCTGTCATTAGACTAATAACAGCTTTATGATGCTAGTCTGTGTGGTTTCTTGCTAGCTGATTGTGTGTTTGTGTCCAGTGGAAGCATCCAGTCAATGAACTCCGACTTTAGGTGACCTTTGACCCCTCTGAGTGACTAACTAAAACAAACTACAATTATAATAAAAACTCAACTGACACTAAAGCTAGCCTAATTTAAAAAAATCTCAAATTTAAGAGAAAAAAAGTGACAAATTTGTAAGAAAAAAGTGAGAAATTCACAAGAAAAAAGTGACAAATTTAAAGGAAAAAAAGTGACAAATTTAAAGGAAAAAAAGTGACAAATTTAAAGGAATAAAAGTGACAAATTTAAAGAAAAAAGTGACAAATTTAAATAAAAAAAGTGACAAATTTAAATAAAAAAAGTGACAAATTTCAATAAAAAAAGTGACAAATTTCAATAAAAAAAGTGACAAATTTAAAGGAAAAAAAGTGACAAATTTAAAGGAAAAAAAGTGACAAATTTAAAGAAAAAAGTGACAAATTTAAAGGAAAAAGTGACAAATTTAAAGAAAAAAGTGACAAATTTAAAGGAAAAAGTGACAAATTTAAATTAAAAAAGTGACAAATTTAAAGGAAAAAAAGTGACAAATTTAAAGAAAAAAGTGACAAATTTAAAGAAAAAAGTGACAAATTTAAAGGAAAAAGTGACAGATTTAAATAAAAAAGTGACAAATTTAAAGGAAAAAAAGTGACAAATTTAAAGAAAAAAGTGACAAATTTAAATAAAAAAAGTGACAAATTTAAAGGAAAAAAAGTGACAAATTCAAAGGAAAAAAAGTGACAAATTTAAAGGAAAAAAAGTGACAAATTTAAAGAAAAAAGTGACAAATTTAAATAAAAAAAGTGACAAATTTAAAGGAAAAAAAGTGACAAATTTAAAGAAAAAAGTGACAAATTTAAAGAAAAAAGTGACAAATTTAAAGGAAAAGAAGTGAGACATTTAAAGAAAAAAGTGAGACATTTAAAGAAAAAAAGTGAGACATTTAAAGAAAAAAAGTGACAAATTTAAAGAAAAAAGTGACAAATTTAAAGAAAAAAGTGACAAATTTAAAGGAAAAAAAGTGACAAATTTAAAGAAAAAAAGTGACAAATTTAAAGAAAAAAGTGACAAATTTAAAGAAAAAAAGTGACAAATTTAAAGGAAAAAAGGTGACAAATTTAAAGAAAAAAGTGACAAATTTAAAGGAAAAAAGTGACAAATTTAAAGGAAAAAAGTGACAAATTTAAAGGAAAAAAAGTGACAAATTTAAAGGAAAAAAAGTGACAAATTTAAAGAAAAAAGTGACAAATTTAAAGGAAAAAAAGTGACAAATTTAAAGGAAAAAAAGTGACAAATTTACAAAAAAAAGTGACAAATTTACAAAAAAAAGTGACAAATTTACAAAAAAAAGTGACAAATTTAGAAAAAAAAAGTGACAAATTTTAAAGGAAAAAAAAGTGACAAATTTAAAGAAAAAAAGTGACAAATTTAAAGGAAAAAAAGTGACAAATTTAAAGGAAAAAAAGTGAGACATTTAAAGAAAAAAGTGACAAATTTAAATAAAAAAAGTGACAAATTTAAAGAAAAAAGTGACAAATTTAAAGGAAAAAAAGTGACAAATTTAAAGGAAAAAAAGTGACAAATTTAAAGAAAAAAGTGACAAATTTAAATAAAAAAAGTGACAAATTTAAAGGAAAAAAAGTGACAAATTTAAAGAAAAAAAGTGAGACATTTAAAGAAAAAAGTGACAAATTTAAATAAAAAAGTGACAAATTTAAAGGAAAAAAGTGACACATTTAAATAAAAAAAAGGGACAAATTTAAAGGAAAAAAGTGACACATTTAAAGAAAAAAGTGACAAATTTAAAGGAAAAAAAGTGACAAATTTAAATGAAAAAAAGTGACACATTTAAATGAAAGTGACAAATTTAAATAAAAAAAGTGACAAATTTAAATAAAAAAAGTGACAAATTTAAAGGAAAAAAAGTGACAAATTTAAAGGAAAAAAAGTGACAAATTTAAAGAAAAAAAGTGAGACATTTAAAGAAAAAAGTGACAAATTTAAATAAAAAAGTGACAAATTTAAAGGAAAAAAGTGACACATTTAAAGAAAAAAAAAGGGACAAATTTAAAGGAAAAAAGTGACACATTTAAAGAAAAAAGTGACACATTTAAAGAAAAGTGACAAATTTAAAGGAAAAAAAGTGACACATTTAAATGAAAGTGACAAATTTAAATAAAAAAAGTGACAAATTTAAATTAAAAAAGTGACACATTTAAAGGAAAAGAAGTGACACATTTAAAGAAAAAAGTGACAAATTTAAATAAAAAAAAAGTGACAAATTTAAAGGAAAAGAAGTGACAAATTTACAAAAAAAAAGTGACACATTTTTATGGGGGAAAAGTGACAAACAGACTTACTAAATGTGTCTGAGGTGTTTTATTGAGCTGTCATTAGACTAATAACAGCTTTATGATGCTAGTCTGTGTGGTTTCTTGCTAGCTGATTGTGTGTTTGTGTCCAGTGGAAGCATCCAGTCAATGAACTCCAACTTTAGGTGACCTTTGACCCCTCTGAGGCTGCTGGTTAATCTGTAGTTAGCTGCTAGAGATAACTAACTAGATGCTCCTCAAGGCAACTATAGTTTATTTGTCCCAACTTGGGCAGTTTGTTTGCAGTTTATGTGTATAAAAGACATAAAAACAACACATTCCAACACACTCAACAGCCTCAATATCAAGGTTATTATATAGTTAACGAGAACTAACTAAACTAGAAGTGAAAAAACATTTTCTTTAACTGAAATAAATGAAAAAAAAACGATAACTAACTGAAACTGTATTTTGTGGTTCTAAAACTAACTAAACTAACTAAAATTATAGTAAAATGTCCTTCGTTTTGGTCTTTGTCAACTTTTTTCATCCGTAAACCTTTTTGGTTGATATGAAATCTATTTCATCTATCTGGTTTTATGACTTAATAAACTTATTGGGGCTGAGATGGATCAGACAAAGGAAATAAAGGAAACATTTATTGTGACCTTATTGAATCTGGACCCAACAAATACCCCATTACAAAACAACTACAACTAATAAAAACTAAACTACAACTAATAAAAACTAAACTACAACTAATAAAAACTAAACTACAACTAATGAAAACTAAACTACAACTAATAAAAACTAAACTACAACTAATAAAAACTAAACTACAACTAATAAAAACTAAACTACAACTAATAAAAACTAAACTACAACTAATAAAAACTAAACTAACACTAAAGCTAGCCCAATTTAAAAAATTCTCAAATTTAAGAGAAAAAAAAGTGACAAATTTATAAGAAAAAAGTGACAAATTCACAAGAAAAAAGTGTGACATTTTAAATAAAAAAAGTGACAAATTTAAGGAAAAAAAAGTGACAAATTTAAAGGGAAAAAAAGTGACAAATTTAAAGGAAAAAAAGTGAAAAATTTAAAGAAAAAAAGTGACAAATTTACGTGAAAAAACTGTCAAATTTACAAAAAAAGTGACAATTTTTTATGGGGAAAAGTGACAAATTTGCACAGAAACAATCACAAACAGGAAACATTTATTGTGACCTTTTTGAATCTGGACCCAACAAATACCCCATTACAAAACAACTACAACTAATAAAAACTAAACTACAACTAATAAAAACTAAACTACAACTAATAAAAACTAAACTTAAACTAAGCATTTTCCAAACAATAAAAACAAATTAAAACTAGCAAACTCACTCTAAAAACTCATTAAACTAACTGAATTTGAAGACAAAAAATCACAACGAAATTAAAACTAAAACTAATGAAAAATCCAAAACTATTTAATATATCTTTATATCTAAAAACAAAAAACAAAACCTGTTCCTGTGTTGTTCTGTCGGTTTTCCGTGTGTGTGTTTGTAGTTTTATGTTCTGGCTACAATTCACTAAACTTTTCTTCTCTTGTAGGTGTCAAAGATGGAAAGTTTACAGTCCTGCAGCTGGTGGAAGCTCTGGGGTAAGATATCACCGTCTGAGTCTAACCCTATATAATATATATGTATATATATATATATATATATGTATATATTAATATGTATGAATGTCCTTTCCTGTTCCAGAGTGAGTCTGACCAGCTCTCAGCCTCACACTCGAGCCAGAGGAGTCCAGCTGCTCTCTGAGGTTTTAAAGGAGAGTTTTGGACTTCTGACGGAGAGAGAAGGTAGAAAACTACTCTGACTTTGATTCCTTCACACCATAAACTAGACTGACACATCATATACAGTCTCAAATAATTAGAATATGGTGAAAAAGTTCAATATTTGTTGTCAATCATCTCAGAAAGTGAAACTCAAACATTATATAGATTCATTACACACAGAGTGAAATATTTCAGCCTGTTTTTCTTGTAATTGTGATGATTCTGGCTCAGAGAGAATGAAAACACTAAACTCAGTGTGTCAGAATAAAATGAGAATATTGTGAAGAAGTTCAGTTTTGGAGTCCACAGTTGGTATTTTGTGTCTCTTTTGGTCATTTTTGTGTCTTTTTGGTCATTTTTGTGTCTTTGGGGTCATTTTGTGTATTTTCTTTGTTATTTTGTGTCTCTTCTTGTAAATGTATGTCTTTTTTTGATTATTTTTGTGTCTTTTGGGTCATTTTGCATCTATTTTTGGTAATTTTGTGTCTTTTTGGGTCATTTTGTGTCTTTTTAATCATTTTTGCATCTTTTTTTGGTCATTTTTGTGTCTTTTTTGGTCATTTTTGTGTCTTTTTTTGTGTCATTTTTGTGTCTTTTTTGCATCTATTTTTGGTCATTTGGTGTCTTTGGGGTCATTTTTGCATCTATTTTTGGTCATTTTGTGTCTTTTTGGGTCATTTTGTGTCTTTTTAATCATTTTTGCATCTTTTTTGTGTCATTTTTGTGTCTTTTTTTGTCATTTTTGCATCTATTTTTGGTCATTTTTGGGTCATTTTGCATCTATTTTTGGTCATTTGGTGTCTTTGGGGTCATTTTTGTGTCTTTTGGGTCATTTTTGCATCTATTTTTGGTCATTTTGTGTCTTTTTGGGTCATTTTGTGTCTTTTTAATCATTTTTGCATCTATTTTTGGTCATTTTGTGTCTTTTTGGTCATTTTATGTATTTTCTTTGTTATTTTGTGTCTCTTCTGGTAAATTTATGTCTTTTTTTGATTATTTTTGCATCTATTTTTGGTAATTTTTGTGTCTTTTGGGTCATTTTTGCATCTATTCTTGGTCATTTTGTGTCTTTTGGGGTCATTTTGTGTCTTTTTAATCATTTTTGCATCTTTTTTTGGTCATTTTTGGGTCTAAATGTTTTGGGGTTTAAATGCTGAAAAACAAATATTTCCAACATATTAACTTATCAAATGATATTTCCTCTCTTCTCCACAGTGGAAGTTCTCATTGCCTTCTATGAGAACCGTCTGAAGGACCATTACGTGGTGACTCCTCCGGTCCTGCAGGGCCTCAGAGCGCTGGTGAGTCCAGTGAGTGTTTGTCTGTTTATGGATCATGAGACGCTGTGACGCTGTGTTTCTGTTATTATTTCAGACTAAATGTTCCGTGCTGCCTCCCGGCTCGGCCGTCTCCATGCTGAGGTCTCTGTTCCAGGATGTTCACGTCCAGGTGAGACTTCACACACTGTTAGAGTTAAATTAGAAGTTTAAGGAGGCAACCTTTTGTTTTTTTAAACCTTTTTATACATTTTATAAACAAGGAACAGAAAATAAAAGCACAGACGAAAGCAGAGAAATCTGTAAACAACAACAACAACAACAATATAGGTCAGAGAGTCAAACATAGGGCTGGGTGATATGGACCAAAAGTCATATCCTGATATATTTAGGCTGAATATCAATATATATCCTGATATTTTTATGTCAAAGTGAGAGCAAATGTTCAGTCAAAGTCAAATATGACATGTCACAAGTAGTTTTATTGAAACCGTTTATTAAAGTGAACATAAATACTGTAGAACAGCAGGAGAAACTTTTTAAAATCAAAGCTCCATAAAGTGCACATTTAAATGAAAAGATATCCTAAATAACAATATCCTATGAAATAAAATACATATATATGTATTATATTAATATGGTCGCTGGTTCGAATCCCAGGACTCAAGGGTCAAGAACTATTTGTCAAAAAATAGCAACAAATTACAATATTATGGGAGGTCCAAAAATTATTCCCTCGGGAAAAAAGGCTATTTTTGTCCAAATAGGTCAAATTTTAATATGCCAATTATGTAAATTATTGTCTGTTGAAATATTATATAGAATAATAATAATAATAATAATAATAATAATAATAATAATGCATTTTATTTATAGGCGCTGTTCAGGACTCTCAAGGTTGCCTTACAATAAACAATTAAAACTAAAACAATAATAATAAAAACAGCAATGGCAGTAATAATTAACAACAATAAAACAATTACAAATAAGAACAATAATAAAAACAACAATGACAGTTATAATAAACACTAAAACAGTACAGACAAAATTGGCAACATTAATGAAATTATTACAACAGATTTCACAAACAAAACAAACTCTTTTGTCAGCAAGAATTAGAGCGAATTGAATGTCAGAATATTTATAGATATTTCATCCAACAAATTTCCATTTCTTGTTTTAAACTTTTGCCAAAAATAAAGTGTTTGCAGGAACCAGACGCTGAAACAAACGTTACTTTCTGAAGCCATTAAACCACTCAGCTGAGAACAACAATCATGAGATATATATATCTATATATCTATATAGATATATATATAGATTTCATCTCTACCTCCAGACATAAGTATCATCTGAAACGTCTTTGGGTTCAGACGAGAACAGTTCAGATGAGTCAAGTTCACCAACAGACGTGAAGGAGGAAGTGCTTCAAAAAACAACATCACACTCTCACAAGTTGCTAAATATGCAAATATGACTCGATGAGTTATTTTTCCACTCCATGCCTGAACCAAAATATGTTTCATTTAAACATTTTATATGAACTGTAGTGTAAACAACAACCAACATATTTACATAAATAAAAAGAAGTTTGTACATGAAATTCCCACCAAAATATGTTTTATTTAAACTCCACATTCCACCTGAATCATTGCATGTTTTAATGAGTTATTGTAAAGGAGAATAAGGGTTCTTCTATGTTTTATTTAAGGCTCTTATTTTGACAGTTTTCTTGTAAATTCTGTGGTGGATTCTGCTAACACATCCATGTGCTCTTATTTTGAAAGCGACATGTGTTTGCTTTTATTTTGAAGGCGGGTCTAACGTGTTCTTACCCTAACGCCGTATGGTGTTTAATTTTCACTGAAAGTCTGAATTTGGAGCTCGGAACAACCCTTTATCAGGCAAAGAACTATATTTGGTAACTTCCGTGGATATCAGTGGGGGGGGGGGTAATATTTCGAGAAAAAAGTTGCAAATTCACTAGAATCAAGTGGAAAATCTGCAAATAAAAAAAGTTGCTGATTTAAGAGATTTAAAGTGGCAAAACTGCGCGGAAAAAGTTGCAGATTTACGAGAAAAAAGTGAAAAAAAGCTACTTTTTTCTCGCAGATTCACCACTTTAAATCTCAAAAATCGGCATATTTTTTTCCTTGTAGATGTGTCACTTTAATCTCGTAACCTTTTTCTCAAAAACGTTTTTTTTTTTTTTTACGCATTCTGGCTGTATTTAATATCCTCCAATATTCTCTAGGGTTGAAATTTGGAATTTGCAAGTATTTCAATGAGTGCCCTATTAAGGGTTAAAGTGTTTTTCCCCAATGAGCGATTCTTTATTTTAAAAAACAACAACAAAACAAGAATTTTTCTTTTAAATCTGCGTATGGTGGGTAAAAAGCTGACGTGGTGTTTTTATGTGTCTCCAGTCTCTTATTTTGAAAGCTACATGTGTTTGCTTTAATTTTGAAGGAGTTTCTCCGTATGGTGTGTTCAATTTACACTGAAAGTCTGAATTTGGAGCTCGGAACAACGTCGAAAAATTCTGACATTCGTGTAGACCTTGAACGCACCATTAGACTCTCTATGTGCTGCAATGTAAATAATCTAACTAACGGAACATTAATCCTGTTTTACCATGTGGTTTGTCTCTGAAAAATGTATATTAATTAAAAAAAATTAGTATTAGACTTGTAGGCTAACTTATCTTAAGTTTTTTCCCCGATGAGCACTTATCTTGGTTCTTTATTTTAAAAAACAACAACAAAACAAGAGTTTTTCTGTTAAATCTGCGTATGGTTGGTTCTAAAGCTGACGTGGTGTTTTTATGTGTCTCCAGTCTCTGATGCTGACGGAGAGATCTTGTGTCTACAACATGCTCATCAACCTGATGTCCTCCAGAGAAGACGGTAAGAGACACTCAGAGTCTGACCACCATAGACCAGTAGAGAACCTCTAACTGGTTCCCACAGCCACGGACTGACTGGGAGCTCTGCTGCAGGAAAACAAACTGGTTGTGTTGGAGACGGAGTGATTCCAAGTTATTATAGTTAACCAAAACTAGCAACGTAACTGAATATGCACCCAACACATAGCCCGTTACAAAAACACCAAAACTAAACAAAAACTAAGCATTTTCAACAACAAAAAAACTAAGTTAAAACTTACAAACTCACTATAAAAACGAATTAAATGGATTTATTCTTCTTATTTTTTTTGCTGGTTTTAAGTGGTTTTATTCTCGTTTTAAGTGGTTTTATTTTGGTTTTAAGTGGTTTTATTCTGGTTTAAACTGGTTTGAACTAGTTTTATTCTGATTTTAACTGGTTTTACTCTGGTTTTAAGTGGTTTTATTCTGGTTTTAAGTGGTTTTATTCTGGTTTTAAATGGTTTTATTCTGGTTTTCAGTGGTTTTATTCTGGTTTTAAGTGGTTTTATTCTGGTTTTCAGTGGTTTTATTCTGGTTTTAAATGGTTTTATTCTGGTTTTAAATGGTTTTATTCTGGTTTTAAATGGGTTTAAGTGGTCTTATTCTGGTTTTACATGGTTCTAAGTTGTTTTATTCTGGTTTTAAATGGTTTTATTCTGGTTTAAAATGGTTTCATTCTGGTTTAAAGTGGTTTTAAAAGCTTTTAACTGGCTTTATTCTGGTTTTAAGTGGTTTTAAAAGGTTTTAACTGGTTTTATTCTGGTTTTAAACCCAACTGAAATTTAAAACAAAAATTCACAACAAAATTAAAACTAAAAGTGATGAAATATCCAGATCTATGATGACCTTGTTTCCAAACACAGAGTGGATTGTGAGAGTTTTCTGACTCATCCTGTGGTCGTTGCTCTCCACAGAGTGTTTTAACTCTAAAGTGTCGAAGCTTCTTCTCATTTGTTTGGCAGTTGAATAATTTGCATGCGCTGCATGTTTTGCAAAGAAAAATAATGTGAAGGAAGCATTTTTTTCTAGTGGACGTTGGTGCTGAAGGAGTGGCAGCTTTTACTCTGACTTCTGCTTTTTACTTTTTTTACTTACGCTCTTTGTTTTTGTTGTTGTTTTTCTTTTACTTGAATCACTTACTTTCTTTAAGTTGTTATTTTTTTAAACTTTATTTATTACTGGTTATATCTTTTCCTCTTTTACTACTTACTTGCTGTTTATTTATTTATTAATTTCTACCTTGTTTTGCTTTTTTACTGATGCTTATTATTGTTATTGCTCCGCCCTCTTTACGCTGTGGGACTAATAAATTATTATTTTTAAATTACTTCTTTGACTTCACGTTTTATTCTGTAATAGAATAAACATAAGCACTTAAATAATGGTTTACTGTGCATCAATCAATTAAATATAAACACAAATTGTGATTTAACAGAATATTGATGCTATTTGCAGGTTGCTGGTTATAGAATATCAATTATTATATTATTATTATATAGTAATTTGTTGTGATGAAGCAATCTTCAGCATCCTGATAGCCTACAGCATGAGTCTCAAACTGGCGGCCCGTGGGCCAATTGTGGCCCTCGTGATGATATTTTGTGGCCCCCACCTTGATATGAAAGTTTAATGTGAGTTTTATATGAATGGCACTTTACTGTGTTGTGGGTGGAAGGTCCCTTTATTTACTGTTTTTGGTCATTTTGTGTCTTTTTTAAATAATTGTGTCTTTTTTTAAATAACTGTGTCTTTCTTAAATCATTTTGTGTCTTTTTTGGTAATTTAGTGTCTTTTTTTGGTTGGTCTGTTTTGGGTCATTTTGTGTCTTTTTTTAAATAACTGTGTCTTTTTAAAATAATTTTGTGTCTTTTTTAGTAATTTAGTGTCTTTTTTTGGTCTTTGTGTCTTTTTTTTAAAATAATTTTGTATCTTTTTTTGGTAATTTTGTTTATTTTTTAATACTTTTGTGTCTTTTTAAAATAATTGTATGTCTTTTTGGTAATTCTGTGTCTTTTTTGGTCATTTTGTGTCTTTTTTGGTCATTTTGTTTCATTTTTTAGTAATTTTAGTTTTTTTCTATCATTTTATGTCTTTTTTTAGTAATTTTGTGTCTTTTTTTTTGGTCATTCTGACCCTGCCTCCAGCAGCCCCCAAGGTAATTAGAGTTTGAGACCCCTGGCCTTAATCCTAACAACTTC